>NW_020291642.1:1071553-1136671 GCF_003184785.1 Aspergillus japonicus CBS 114.51 | reverse complement strand
CACAGGGTAGTTAGCCCAAGTCAGGGGATCAAAGGAAGAAGGGGGGTTCAGGGTTGACATCAGCACGTCCAGTGTAGCGGAGTGTCGGAAGCGACCCATTTGCCGTCGGGAATGGCTCGATAGCGGCCGACTGAGGTGCATACACAGCACAGAGGAGAAACTTGGCATGTTTATTGCAGAAAGTAAAGGGAGTAGTATGCAAGAAAAAAGAACAAAGACAAAAACATACAACAGAAGGGATTCGCTGGTGGTCACCCACCCAACTACTAACCTCCCGGCGTGTGGCTTGAGTACGGCTGAGCGGACGGGAAGCCCTATTTTCCACACCCTGTGATCGTATGTGTTTGAGGCCTAACTTCAAGAAGTCATTACTGTACACGCCAGTTGTCGAAAGGATGGAAGGCTCGGTAGGTGGAAGACTGCGAGTCGCAAATCCGGAGGAGTAGGGCGGAAACTCGTTCAACGCGTTCATGTGTCGGGTGGGAGTGTTTCGCACGGTTCGTCTATACAGAAAGGGTTCTCGGGGGATGGTCATTTCGATTCAGGTGTGGTAGATCGACGATGATGATGGATACTTCGAGTTTGGTGAACTTGGGACTGTGCTTCGCAAGCGAGAACGACCATGGTGACTTGTCCTAGCCTAGATTGTACTGTAGAACCTTCACCTGGAAAGCAAGGAACTGAGTTAGTGGACGTGGAAACTCCATGATTTCAGAAAGGAGGACGTCAAGGTCCTACCATAACGCAAGCAGTCGGCTCTTGTGTCTGATAACAAAGCATTGCGAAATGTTCAAAGTCGATGAAGGGGCTCGATACTGGCGTCTCGGTCTGTTGGAAAAAGTCAGTTGCAATGAGTGTGGTGAGTGGACAAGTCGCCTATGGCTGCTTACCGGAATAGTGCTCATGCTGTGTCCTCCGCTGTATCGTCTGAAGCGTTCTCCCACCCACATTCTGCCTCAGGAATCGGTCACCAAGTGTTGATACTGTGCTGGGTGGGCGAGCGGCGTCGGTTGTCACGTGAGGTTGCGGTGGGAATGAGGCATCGTAGAGCTTGGCTCTTGCCACAGGGAGGGAGTAACAGTTTGATGCGAGAATTTTTAGACGATGACCAACACACTGATCACGTTGGAAAGAGCCAGTACTGGAGAGAAAGAGTTCTGGGTGGCTGTTGGGGTTGCGAAGAGGCTCACATAACCTCTGGATGATCACTTGGCAACCGACGAGGCCATCCTCGACGAGGGCTGAGACAACCCAGTCCCAATGATCAGATGAACCTGTGCATGACGTGTCAGCAGGATTACGATTACTCTAATATCCGTAACATGATCTGACCCCGTATTCCTCACCAGTCCAGACTGAAATTCTGCAGCATTTTCCAAGTCCGGTTGACACAGTCTATTCAGCCCAGTAACCTGCGGTCTCGGAGAAATAGAGCCTCTGATGTCATTCCTCCCTAGGACAGCAGCAGTCTGTCGAGAGATCTAGGCGATTTTCGGAGAGCCTAGGAGCTGTAGATCATAGAATTGCGTTTGACGAGGGGCGGACTCATTCTCCGCAGCGGCGTGTATCTGCCGCAGGTGACGCCTCCCTGCCACCCCAAGCCTACTTTCTACCTCGTATAGTTGGGTGCAAAACACGCTCTTATGTCTAGACCGAGTGTGGCTTGCGAGCACGAAAAGGGAAAGGAAAGAAATTCGGGCTGTGTCGTGTTGATTGGCTTGGCTAGTTTCGGGTAGTCGCAGTGAGATATCATGGATGAGGAGTGAATCTCTCTCTGTCCAGCCTCGCCGCTGGATTGGAAATTAGAGACCAGACATCGTGTTCCGCGTACGGTGGATGGGCAAGTATTGTATGATGTGAATGTACAGTACTCTCCTGAGCCGCAACCCTTCATTGACAATCTCAGAGCTATCCTCCGGCTTCCTTCTACCATCCCCGTCCAGCACTGAGTCTTTCCAGCATATAGCATAGATACTAGGTAGGTAAGCTGGCTCCCATCTTCAACGATAGACCCATCCTTTTCTACCGCTAGGACCAACCAAGATCCTCCTATAAAACCCGCCATGGCCCTTTCTCCGCGACCGCAATTCCCCGTCCGGTTCGCAACCAAATGTCTCACAAAACCGACCGCTCACCTCGCCCGTATAGGCCTGTCTCATCCCTCGTGCTGCGCCTTTTCCAAATGCGGTAGGACGACACCCAACGAACGCCACGACAGAAATTTCAACTTCCCACCTCGTGTCTGGATTGGACATTCCCGCTATTGATCGCATATCCAGCCACACTGCCGGGGGGAAAATTGATCTCTCCCCGTCACGAGGCGACGACCAGCGCTGGGCTGGGAAACGAGGCCGACCACGAGATCAGTCGCCGTGGACATGTCACCTCCCGTGCTCGCCGTACCGGACGATCGTCCAGCCCTGCGTAGGCGTTCGCTGTCAACTTATTCGTCGTTCCCTTCCCGTCGGGTTTCGGGAGACCACTTTCCGGGGAGGCGGAATGCTGAGCCGTACGAGGAGTCAGTGACTTGGCAGTCCGGGGATCTCGGGCTTTCGAGTGATGTGTGCCTGAAGCCCGTTCATGACGGAGTCGGAGAATGAGAGGATTTGAACATTGGGTACTGTATGTACCTAGCCGGTCGGTCCGTGGCCCAGTGGCCCTTGGCAAACTTGCGGGAGCGGAGCCGGTGAGCTTCTGATGGCTTACAGTGGTAAAGAGAGGCGATTGGATTCTTTTTTGTGTAGGCTTCTTTGACGGTAGGATCGGTGACCGTACCGGAACTGTCTCCCGAGGGTTAGGCAAGGCAGAGGCTTTGCACGGGATGGAAGCCTTTTGCTGTGCCGCAATATGGTCTGAGTGCTGAGTGCTATACTAAGGTACAATCCGTGCAATTGTCCACATTGACTGGAAGTATTCTCACACTCTGTAGCTTTGAGATCATAAAGCAGGCTCTCTACTAGCTAGTAGGTGCTTCAAAGGATTTACTTGCCTGGAGAAAACGCTTCACATGCTGTTGACCGCGGCGGAGCCAGGGCCAAGAAGACCGACCTTGTTCTATGACCTCTGCAAAGATGACTATCGCTGCCACTACTCCGCCCTCCAAACAAATGCCAACATGCACAACCCCTCTGCAAGATATCCATCGGAAAACCCCTGAAATCCCTGACCCTTCCAAGAAAAAACCCCCCCCCCTCTTACACAGAGAGAAGGTGAAAAAAAAGAAAGGCCCAGGGAACCCCACAGAACATTCGCCGCTTTCTTCGCAATAGGTACTACTCTTTGTCAGTCACTCTGTCGCTTGTTCTTCTCTCCGTGATTGAGTACCTACTCGTTTTCATTCAATCACTCGCCCAATAGCAGGAGAATTGAACCACTGAGTGAAGCGGAGTGCCGGTGGCGAGAGCTCGATATTCATTCTCATTCCCCCTTCCACATTCCTGTCGCGGTAGATGCAATCACGCAGCGTATTACAAACATACACTACAAGGAACGGGATGATGAAAATAAGAATTAAGGTTGATGAGTCCGTTGCGATATCGATGAAGAGGCTGGGTAGGGTAGGCATTTTGATCGACCTGAGATTCAGTTGTGGGGGAATTGTAGATGAGCTTTTGTAGGCTGAGATTCAACTATAGGAAATTTGTAGATGAACGTTTCTAGTCTGAGATCATGGAAGAGAACTTATCACGTTTTAAGTCTGGCTGAAGATCGATATCCTCGACCACTCCTTCCTACCAATGGCTAAACAATCAATCCGAATAGCCATGTTCACTCACCGACTGTGAAAGAGATTTCACACTGCCACCACCGTGCTGGACGAAACTCGCGAGACTCATATCATAACCCAAGTTATGGTTTTTGAGCTGGTTGTTGCAATCGACCAATGCAGGACCGGGAAGGAAATCAATCTATCCTCCACGCTAGCTGTGTCTTGAACTCAGAAACATGAATTCTAAGTTGGAGGCCAAACTGGATGCCCAGGCAAATTGGCCGCAATAGCTAGCAGCTCCTTGGGTGGGTGATGAAGACTGGTAGGCAATTCGCAAAAACTCCATTCGCTTGATGGACTGTCAGAGAAGGGTGATCGACCGGATTACCTTGGGGCATCCAGCCCTTCGAATTTCGGGGATGAATCCCTAAAGCTGAAACTAAAACTGAGTGAGTAGGTGAAGGTGAAGAAGGTCAGCGCAATGGCTGGCAACTCTTAGGGTGGTCATGGCTTGTAGGCAAGTCTGCCAGAGTGCGGAGAGGGATCAACTTGATTGACTTGGGCCATTCGACCTTCAGAAGCCCTGGAAGACAAAGGACGTATTGCCCGCTCCGACAGTGAGCGATGCCACCACGAATACGTATTCAAGGTTGGACACCGACAAAGTTTGGTTCGCCCAATCATCACTCCCCGTTCTGTGCAAGCAACGGGGCCGTACCTTTGTCACCTAGTATGTCAAAGATGCCATCATCCTCTTTGCAGTCTGGTAAAATTAGAATCTTTTTCCCCTCCCAGGTATAACTCCCAGGTATAAGACATGTGCACCGAGCCCCCCAAATGTCTTCACCTCTTCATCTCATCTGCCCAGCGATCGATCTCACCCACTTCAACCGCCCAAGCCCCTCTCTCTTCGAACCTACAGCCCAAGCGACAGCCAGAACTGGCAAGCCTGATCCCACGAGGATGGACTTGTGGTGGCAAGATCCCGCCCACTATTTTGACCAGCAAAATTGGAGTAGGTGATTTCGTCATCTCATTCATCTAGCGAGCTGAATGGCGGTGGACATTCCAGACTGATCATGCATCATCATGCAATAGAAACGGCCCACGCGGAGGTGACCTATCTCGAGGGCTACAAGGCTTCTACTCGAAAGGTTGCGTACGAAGCCAGAAGGATCTCTAATGGCCACGTTGCAGACCAAGGGACTCTTCGGACTGCCTACATCGGTTTCTTCTTTGCTTGTAACAAGAGTTTGGACCCATCATCCCGCATTGACAGTGAATTCTACCTCGTCTGGGATGTTCCTGAGCCCCTGACGACGTCCGATGGTGAGAAGACGAAGGGGGCAGGGAAGGAAGGGTCACCGATCCGCACCTTTCTCCACCAATGCACCGATTTGTACATCTCCCAGTCCTTCCACGACCTCGATAGGCTGGTGCATCCATACCTCGAAGTCATTTTCACAGCCGAGTTGCGTCGCCCCCGTCCCCAGACCCTGGACGCATACCTCGCTCGTACCCACCTTGCCTTCCGGATGCTGCCCGACCCGGAGAACGAGAACGCCGCGAGGGTCGAGCCCTGTCCGTGCGCATGTCCGAACCACAGGGAGTCGGTCGACTGGAATGAATTGATGGCAACGCGCCGTGCGCAGCAGGTCATGGAGGGGGTTCCTCTCTTTGCGTTCTCGGATGTCGAGGACTTTCGCGGCCTACACCATCACCGCGTGTTTGCAGTCACGATCAATGGGATCACCTTGATCTACAAACCGGCCCGGAATAACGCCTCTCTGGTCGACGAGGCCGAAATGCTGAGGAAAGTGGCCGCGTTGCCGAGCGGAGGAGTCCTGCGCGTGCCCAAGCTCGAAGGGATCCTGGGGGCGGGCACGCCGTACGCGGGGGTCATTATGACCTATATCCATCCGGGGACCCCATTGCGGGCGCTGGTCGAATCGGGGCGAGTGGAAGGCCCAGCCGAGTGCCAGAAGTGGTTCGATCAGATCTCTAACGCTGTTCGAGCCCTGCACCAGAATCGGTGTTATTTGGGAGATCTCCAGCCGAGCAACGTGGTGATCGACGGCAACCGCAATGCTTGGCTGATCGACTTGGAAGGTATCCAGGTCGAAAGGCACGATCAATTTTCGGATGACGACCCCGAAACTGCAGACCTGCGCGACTTGGCCGACATGCAGGCGTACCTGGAGATGCACGGCCGAAAGGCACGCGAAGCACTGCGCTTTGGCCCCCGCATCAGGGCTTGTTTTGATCGCTTGCGCATGCGTCTGTCCGGTCTCTTCTTCCACGAGTATTTCTGGGTTCCTTTCAGCCTCCTGGTCGCTCTTCTGGTCGGCCACTGCCTCGGCCTTTGGACTGGCCTCTCTAGCCGCCTGTTCGCTAACTTGCCCACGCTGCTGTACGCTCTCTTCTGCATTCGCCTGTCCACTATCCTGTTCAACCGGGTGTTCTGATCTGCTGTTGCTCATTGCCCCCCCCCCTGCTGCTGCGCGCACCTCCTCTTCTTTTCTATTGTCTTTGCTCTCTCGGTTCCATATCTAGTGTTTCCTGTGCGGGATGCCAAGACCTACCCTGTGGCTGAGGCTGTGGCTGAGGCTGTGGGAGGCGGAACAGCTTTTCCACCCGTGCACTCGCCGCAAGGGTTCTTCTTGTATTCCGTAGAATCTGACAGCTACGTTTACTATACCCGGTTCCTCAATGGGATAGATAGCCTTCTCCGACCACCTGAATTCGAGGCCCAGTACATGCGTGTAAACCCCCATCAAGACCGCCTCCGCCCGCCTCAACCCAGGCCGCCGTTCACTTATTAGAAAGGGCCGCTTGATTGTCATGCCCCGGGACACCTCTATACGTATACACCTTCTTTGGTATCTTCTTGAACATTCTTCCTATCCAAAGGTACATGTATTGATCCAGACCTACTAATTCTGCAGCTGGTGAGAGGGGGGGGCGGGGCTTGTATCGCCCCCCAGACCCCCCCTCCGACCGCTGACTCCCCTCCGCTATCCGGCGAAGTACGGAGTACGCCAGCGACAGTGAGTGCGGTGATTAAAGTCATGTGATTCTTTTCAGAGGAACCAATCAGATTGCTCAGATTGTCAGCCAATCAGCGGTCGTCACCCTTGCTCACTGCCCGGGCCGCCGGGCGGGCACTGGGCAGGTCCTCATCATGGCGGGGATAGATCCAGACAACTTGGAAGGTCTTTCGTTGGGCAGAGAGGAACACTCGATTGTGGCTGGATGGCGAACTCAGTCACTGGTCTGGCATATCCACCGAAGGAGCACACGGCCTGTTTGCCGAGTAGTGCGTGGTGATTGAGTCATGAGTTGATAGTAGAGTACATCTAAGTACAGTACGGAGCAGCAGCCGCGGTCGGTGAACGAACTCACATTGATGGATGTCTTTAGCTAACCTACAGACCCGAGCAGAGCTACTCGAACGATAATTTCAATATGCGACCAGTACGGAACATGTGTACGAGGCACGAGGCCTCAGTTCGCAGTTCTACCTGTCAATCAGATAGAACCGCACAGACTGCGTCCGAGCAGCAGGCTCGCTTCACTCACCCCTGGCAAAGGAACAGACAATTGTCAGGGAGGACAGCAACCTGGTCCTAATTCCAAACGCCAGGGGGCTGCTATCGAAGGCACTGGCAAGCCTTCTCGATGGACCAGGGCAGCTCTCCATCTCCCTCCGCGTCGACGACTTCACCGAGCACGCGAGAGCGATGGTCGGGCGGTCACCGCACAGTCTTTCCCCAAACCATGTCCGCCCTCGCGCAGTCGAAACTTTGCAGTCACGCCTTGGGCATCTTCGAGGAGGGTTGCACCCCACATGTATGGAAGCAAATGGAGTCTCCCGCTCAGCGGCATCACCAACGCGCTCGCCCGCCACGGATCATGCCTCTTGGCGTGCATGACTCTCTGTCGCGATCGGGGGCATTCGATCCACTCCGTGGAATGGACCCGTGTCGTCAAGGACGGGTAGCGGTAGCCCCCTCTCTCCCTACCCACGCGCAAGCCCGCCGCGATACCCAGGCATTCCTAAGCCGGTGCCCCAGTCTCGAAGGCCTCCACCGTCGCGTGGGGGTACGATGACGTCCTCGACACAGAGGCAACGGGAGGAAAGAAATTGAACTTCTTCAACCAGCGTGTACTGGACCTATGCGGGCTGAAGCGCTGTAAGCTCGAGGGACCGAGGCGGCGATCCTGGCGTTTCTCTGTTTGGTTGCCGCAGCTGAGATGGACCTTACGCGCGAAGGAGCTCTGTGTCAGCCGGGGACATTCGACGGTCTTTTGATTTGCTGCTGACTGGGATGCCGGACCTGGACTTCCTAAGGCTCCGGTGCTTGGTTCCTAAGGTTCCAGTGCTTGGGGCTCCGGGGACTATGGGGACTATGAGGGCAAGCCTGCCATCTTGCGCGGCTGCCCGCCGATAGGCTGTGTGGCACCGGCGGTCGGGGATGCGGGTGGCGGTCACTACCTACTACTCAGTACTAGGTACCCAGTAGCCGGAGCTAGAAGGCAACGCCGGTTGTCCTTCTAAGGATTCCTCCCAGTAGACACGCTTGAGACATTTGTCCCAGGGGACATAGGTCTGCGGATGAAAGACTACGGAGATAAGTACGGGAGGGCCACACAATGGTATCCCTGGAAGCTTGTCGCCATCACTATCTTGTCTACGCCTCGCAATTCTCTCATCAACCTCTTTGAGGGAGTGTACCAGGCAATACGACTGTAGTACCTGGTCAGGCAGCAGGAGCGTGCGTCCAAGTATCGAGATCTGGTATTTGATTCCTCGACTGGCCCAAGATAGACGATGCCGGCCGGCAGTCATGATAAAGTCACGATCCTCAAGTCGTGTTCTTACCCATTCGCTCGCATCTCCGATCCTTTTTTCTCTACAGTCTCCTGGAATAAATATCATCACTCGCAATCCCACCATCTTCCGAAGGAGAAGGAAGCCCTGACCAGCGACAGCAGCTCCAGTCACACCAGGCAGCTCTGAGGGCTGCAACTGGGACGATCCAGGTACACAGCCCACCGACCAATCAAACCCCACCAATGCCGACCCACGATCCGATCCATTCCCACCCCACCACCCTGGCATTATTGAAGATCAACACTGACGGGCAAAAAACTGCCTGTGAGTCTCCACATCCACCATCCATCCCGAAAGAACTCTTGTCCCAACAATCACCTCCATCTACTACTGTTTACAACGCAATATCACCACAACCACACCCTCGAAATGCCACCACCACCACCAACAAACACCTTCACCCACCCCCCAACCCTAGACCCCTACACCCTCCCTCTCCCAACCTTCCTCACCACCACACACCACCCCCGCACCCACACCCACACCCTCACCCCAACCACGCACATCGTCACCGGCGCCTTAATCTTCAACCCTAATCCTTCAACCACCAAAGCCCCCAACCACCCCCCCGAAGAACACCACATCCTCCTCCTCCGTCGCGCCCCGACAGACTCCTACCCAGGCCGATGGGAAGCCCCCGGCGGCTCCTGCGACGCCACCGACGCCTCCATCCTCGCCGGCGCGGCCCGCGAGGTGTATGAGGAGACCGGGCTGCGGGTGGTACGGTTTCTGGCGCTGGTCGGGGTGGATGCGTGGGAGGTGGTGCGGGCGGGTGGGGTCAGGAAGGCGGTGGTCAAATTTACGTTTTTGGTGGAGGTGGACCTCAGCTTGTCGGTGGGGGCCCAGGGGGTGCAGGGGATGCAGGGGATGCACGGCGAGGTTGAGGGGGAGGTCAAATGTGGGGGCTTGGGGATCAGGCTCGAGCCGGCCGAGCATGATGCGTTTGTGTGGGCGACGGAGGAGGCGGTGCGGGCGGGGGTGGTTTGTTTGCGAGGGCAGCGGGTGGGGATGGAGTTTGTGGGGAGGCAGCGGGAGAATTATCTGCGGGGGTTTGAGGTTGTGCGGTCTTTAGGGGGTTGAGAGTGGCTGGGGTTTGGGATGTTGAGGGTAGGGGGGTGTTGATGTATGGTAGTTGGAATTGTGAGGGGTGCTTGTTGGTGTGGTTGGTGCTGGATGTCTGTATGGAAATACTATCGACAAGATAATCTGTAATGGAATTCACGGCTGACTAGGGAATGTACATTGATTCTTTATTTATACACTCATTTAATGAAACCTCGAAATCTATCTACTCATCATTCTCATAAACTCCGCCATGCCCCCTTCCACACGGGCAATCGCGGCCTACAATCGGTTCCTCCCAATCATCACCGATCCAATAGTCCTCCAAGTCGATGTCATACTCCACCCAATCCTGAGTCTCATATTCATCCCACACCGTCGTATCCTGCACAAGTCACTCCAACCGAGTGGAGTTCGTCGTTTCGAACAGCACGCGCTTGTAGGTGGTCAGCGGGATCGCGGCGTGATCGGTGACCTCCAAAACGAGGTGGAGGGTCCAGCAGCCGGAGGCGTTGGAACTCTTGCCGTCGCACACGACATCCGCGCCGGGGATCGTGACCTGCACGCGTTGCCCGTTCCCAGAAACTGTGAAATTCAACGTCGGGATCTGATTGTCCACGTTCCAATCCGTCGAGCCCGGCTCCTTGTACTGGAACCACCGGAACGAGAGGCTGTCGCGGTCGGGATCGTAAGTCTCGGACGCATCCAGCGTCACGGTCGCATTGGGCGTCGAGGCGATGACCAGCGGGGTGAGGTCGGCATGCTCGTTTACCACGACCACGGGGTGGTGGTTGGCCTGGCTCTCATTGGCGGGGAGGGCCCACTGCATGCGGGCGGCGAAGTCATTCTGATACGCGTCTCTCCACCGCCAGATGGCCGCGTGGTTGGAGGTGTAGGTCCGGTTGTTCTGGCCGATGACCCGGTCGGCGGCGTCGCCGTATTGCCGGTACTTCACCTGCTGCGAGAGGTCCACCAGGGAGTAGCGGCCGCCCCAGGATCCGTAGTCGGGCTGCTCGCGCACGCCCAGACCGTTCTGGATGAGATACAAGAAGGTCGGGGTGTCCCCCTCCATGATGAACTTGTAGTCTGGGTACTCCTTGCCGTAGGTCCCGATCTGGATGTTCTTCTTCAGCCAGGCGGCGGACACCTTGGTGAAGTCCGGGCCACCGACGTCGAAGTTGTAGTATTCCTCGCCGGAGATGGCAGCCCAGGCGGCCAGGCCGTACTGGTTCCAGCCGTGCATGGAGGCGATGTAGAAGATGTCGGGGAACTGCTCACGGATCCAGAGGCCGCTGTCGTCCTGGTCGGAGATGGTGTAGACGCGCAGCTGGCCGCGGAGACGGGCCGCCTCGGTCGCGTTGAAGTTGTGCTGGACGTAGTACAGGGTCTCGGCAAGCACGTTCACACCGCCCCACCCGAGGACCCACAGGGGTTCATCAACCGGTTGGCGCAGTCGGTTGAGCAGCAGCTCTGCGCCCGAACTGAGGTTCTGGCCGGGTCCAACCCCTTGCATTCCGTAGACCTTGATTTGATCAGTGGGGTTCGTGTAACGACGGATGGAATGCTTACAGCTGGGCCTGACCTGACAACACTGTGGAGGTACTCCGCTGAGGGGTATGGGGAGGACGGTGACGTGTGTTGATTCAGGTTGTCCACCACCTCGGCATATGCGTCAACCACTGCCGAGATCTGCTCGGGATACACACTGTCTTTCAGCCAGGTGGACGTGACGGCAGTCATGCCTTCGATCTGGAACTGATTGCTGTAGAGCAGGAAGCGCACAAAGGATTCCGTGTCATCGGGCTCATTGGAAATATCCGAGAGGACGAAGACGCGGGGCTTGGACGCATAGGTCAGAAGCGACGAGCGGTTAACAGCCGCACTGGCGTCTGCCACAAGGGCATTGAGACAACCAAACAGCAGCAAAGAAAGTCGTCTCATGATGGCAATATATTCGAGGGATATGACTCTTGAAGAGAAACAGCAACAAAAAGTCCCGGCGAGAAGATGGGACTCAAGCCAGTTTATATGGGAGTTGCGGGGACGGCAGGGAACTAAAGCAGTTCTTGGCAGTTGAGCAGTTGAGAGGGGATGATGGCGATGACTCGGGAAGATGATGGTATCGCCAGTTGTATGGGCTGGGTGAGCCTGGGGTATCCACCGCCTTACCGGATCGAGCGAAGCCGCAGCCGAGCCGACCGACGGAGGGGGACTTCGGCTCCAGCCCCGTCTCCGCACTCCGCAACTTCCCTCGTCTGCCTTGCCGTTTCTGCCGTTTCTGCCCGTTTCTCCCCGTTCTGCCCGGTTTGTCCGACTCTTTCGGCTGTGTGTGGGGTAATGCCCCCCCATAACCTTGAAGAGGCATTTCTAACCCCCAGCCAGCGGTTGCAATTACCCCATAAGCTCGGGAGAGCGAGAGGTCGGAACTTTCTCCCCACCGGCACTTGGTGCTGACGATTCTCCACTAGGTACTTCCCACGCCAGATGACCCTGATTCCCCAACGATTCCACTGGCCATATTCCGCACTCATGCTGTGCAGGAATATTCCTTACATTACCGCAGCAAAAGTTGGCTAACCCCCATTACCACTGTGACGCAATTGGGCCCCAAGTACCGACTTCCCACAGAAACCACGTCACCGCGGAGACATTCCCTGACTCACGCCGCAACACCCGCGTCAGTGAGCGCAAGTTGTCTCCGGTCGGCGGGGAACGGGTTGTCGTGAGTTCGCAACATTACACCGTAATTTGCACCTCGCCGGTTGCAAGGCTCGTCACGAAGAACAGAAATGTGACTTTCCATTAGCACAGCCGTAATCTCACATCTGTGGTCCAAATTCTCCGGAACAAGTATGCCTTGGGCATCGCAGAGCACCTGTGTCGTCCATCGTACAGGTCATCGGCATCCCGAAGTCTCCCGCGATTTTTTCCGTCAAAGGCGTTCCGACGACACCGGTAGCGGAGAAGGCGGGACCCTGCATAGAGTCGTACAGCGGCATGGAGCACGTACTCGTATTTCTACCCAAAACAAGACTAGATCATCATGTCACTGATGTAACTTGGTGAGTAGCCTGCATCAGTCTCGTGTCAGTCGCTTGGCCCTATGTGGGAACAGCAGTGGTCATAGGCCACAGGCCTCAGATTTGGGAGAACAGGGGGTGAGGCCTGGCGGCGGCGGAGGGTGCTGTTGTCACCAATGTAATCGATTTCCTCGAGGATTTTCTTGGCAAGCGTGTTGTCCTTGGCAAGGTTGGCAAACTGATCTCAACCTTTCGCTGACTGTCGGAAGTGGTGTTCTGTACCGGCTGCTCGTGATGCATAGTTAGTGAGTAGTCGGGATGTGGATAGAGGCTTCGGGGGCTCCAGCGTACTTATCATATTAAAAAAAGAGAAGAGAAAGTGAAGGAGGGATACTGAGCTAGGCTAGGGCTAGCAGCTAGCTGAAGGGCAGACTGCAACAAAGTCATCTGTGTGAAAGAGTTAGATGATGATAGCATGGTAGCAGCATGGTGGGCAGGTGTAGCGGTACGGACAGTAGTAATACCTACCAGCACCTTGTTGGTAGTAATAAAGATTTTCCAGCCTTCCGTTTCAGAACGTAACCTTCCTGCTTAATTCGAGGGATCATCCCTAGACTGGCCTAAGTCAGGTAGGCTTGGCAGAGTGAACGATCGGGTCTGAGGGGTACAGTACAACGTCCTATACATGGTAACTCCTCCCTAGAAGCACACTCAGGCAGTCAAGTGCTCAAAGTAGTAGCCTCACTTCCCAAGGCCGCTCTCATCGACAATTTGGGAATCATCAAGTCAGCTAAGATGGCAACCAGATTCATGATCATATCAATCACAGCCACTTATCCTAAGTGTGGCTCCTCTGTGCCCGAGCACTCTTTTATCTTCGTTGGGATGGATTCATCTTCTAGAGTCAGGTACCTGAGCCTCAGAGTGTAGTTTGTCAACCGTAGCATGTTTGTTAAGCAGACACGGTGCACTCTCAGGATTATCACATCATGGATAGGCACGCAATCTTTTCGGCCCTCGGGAGCGTCCGCGGTATTTGCCTCCAGCACGTGGCTGCAATAGGGGTAACTGTCACCACATTTTTCTATGGCACCGCGCCATGGATTGGCAGGAATGTAACTCTAAATTTGTTCCTTGATTAGCTAGCCGCTGACCATCCCCTAATCCCTCCAAGATGGCCAAGACTTTGCTACCACGCACACGCCCAGTCAACGATAAGAAATCAATCTCTACGTGCAGTGTGGTTAGTGTTGCTTTTCTGTCAAACTCTGAATGTCTCTGTGAGAAATCCAGGACTGAACGTTCGGTCGCATCCGAGTCAGAAGACTAGAGTCCGTGCAGTAAGCAAAGGGTCTTGTTTTTGGGGATTCCAGCGGTCGGGTGTTTCCCGTCTCGGCTGAACTCCGGCGTTTCATGAACCCTACCGTTTCATGGTTCAGGGCTCGAACGTTGATCTCCGCCTCAAACTCAATTGAGGTTCTTTAGTTCCATTCCCCTTCGATGAAGCGCCAACTTCTCCACACCCATCGGGAAACTAACCCGCTTCGAGTCTCGATCAGGGTCCGGACCCTGCCGCATTGGTTTCCTCGTCCGTGCATCTGAAACAGATCCCTTCAACAGGGAACGCCTTCCACACTCCCGTCAGAAAATGTTTCACCACGTCCCAATTTTGCGACATCTGTGCTGTTGTATGTCTTAGGGGTGCGATGTGTCAATATGATGGATAACAGCTGAATCCCTTTCACAATGCCGAGGTAGCCGGCCGCTGCTGCCTGGGAATGAGAGTATATATCCACGCTGATTCCCCAAATGTTTAACGGCAGAAGCAGACGAGACAGCAGGGCAACCTCATCACATTCACTCTTTCCATTCGCTTGGTCGAGAAACTTTCGTTCATTATACTCTCGTTCAATTATAACCTTCATTTCGTCGGAAGAATGGCCCCTCTCAAGTCCCTCTTCGTTGGTGCCCTTGCTACGCTGGCCGTAGCAAGCCCTGTCCCCGCCCCTGTCCCGGAGGCCGGTCAACTCCAAACCCGTCAGTTCATGGACTCGAATGATCTCACGTCCGGCTCCTGCAAGGACGTCACCCTGGTCTTTGCGCGTGGATCTACCGAGTTGGGCAACATGGTAAGTCGCGCTCTTCTACCGCCCCTGTGTCATCTCAGATTTTGCTTTTGCTCGCGCACGGTACTGAACCCCGAAACAGGGTTCCGTCATTGGACCCCCCCTCTGCACCGCCCTGAAGTCCAAGCTTGGCGCCGACAAGGTCGCCTGCCAGGGTGTCGGCGGCCTCTACACTGCCGGACTCATGCAGAATGCCCTGCCGCAGAACACCGATCCCGGAGCCATCTCCGCTGCCAAGAGCATCTTCGAGCAGGCGGCCTCCAAGTGTCCGAACACGAAGATCGTGGCTGGTGGATACAGGTATACCTCTCTTTCCCTCCGCTATTCTACCCACAATCAAGTCCAACCCAGTCGTGCATGGCTAATATCCCCGGTAAAACAGTCAAGGAAGCGCCGTCATCGACAACGCGGTGCAGGCGGTCAGCTCCTCCGTGCGCGACCAGATCAAGGGCGTGGTGCTGTTCGGCTTCACCCGCAACGTGCAGGACCACGGTCAGATCCCCAACTACCCCAAGGATGATGTCAAGGTGTACTGCGCGATGGGCGATCTGGTCTGCGACGCGACGCTGATCGTGACGGCCGCGCATCTGACCTACGGGCTGGATGCCGGCGATGCGGCGAACTTTTTGGCGTCCAAGGTCAACGCTTAAAGTGCTTCATCGGCGTCGGATTGACCAAGTATTATCGGTAAGGGTGGGTGGTGGCGGAGGGAGGATGAATTACGGGCTCTTATATATGAATATCTGTTTCCTTTCTTTTGGTTGGCGATTTTCAAGGCTATCCTGGACAATTTGGTGTTTAGTCTTTTTCGTATATTATATATCTCTTTATCATTCCCTCGAATTGCTTGTAATGCCCTTTACCAGTCTTTGTATCTCAATTTCTATACTGTGCTCCCACTTGCAACATCCTCATGAGAGCAATTTACTGAGCGCAGGTTGGTGATGGTTCTGGCTTGACCTAAAATCGTGATCTTCAGTTCCAGATTAAGAACCAAGCTACCTGCCGCCAGTGGATACGGATTCGTCTGGCATCAAGTAATCGGGACACCACGAATGATGGATGTCTGTTGACTAAGTCCAGAAAGTATCTATCACTTAGATAGTGCTTGGTACACCAAAAATAAGCCATAGGTGTGAATCAGGAACTTACGTCTCTGTAATCACTTGACTAATCGATCAGGTTCTCTCCTCTTCCTCAGCAAAGTGCCGGAAATAACGCTCCGGAGCGGAGTTAAACTCCAGTGCGCTTCGAGAACCCCGGCTGACACGAGGATCTGTGGCTTCTGATTGGCCATTCAGCTCACCGCCTAGGAGCCCCCGCAAAAGCACTCAGATATCCGATGCCCGCAGTGGTCCACGCGCGTCATCACTCGAGAACATTCACGAGAACATGAACCAAATTATAGTGCCATCGGTAGTCCGTTTTCCTGTAGCTGGGAAACGGAGGCAGACGACATCTTAATCAAAACAAGGACCCCGAAGGACCCAAGAGATTGGTAGGTGCTGAAAAAGCACGGATCGGTTGATGGGCGATCTGCGGATATAGGCCCCGCTCTGGAGATAAAGCAGAAGTACTACTGTGAAAAGAGTGTCATCAGCTAGCGATACCCCCTATTCGTTCCAGGCCAACCTGCGACCGAATAACGGTTCTAGAAGTAATGATGCACCCTTGAATGTCATCCGGGGTTATGTGGTCTAGTGGTTCTGGTACCATGTGTTCTGTGGTTGGGCAGCGTACACTGTGGAGTTAAGCGGGAATAGAGGTGTCATCCATGATCAACCAGAAACCTTAAATTTCGGGTGGTCACCCATACAGGTCGGAATCCCCAAACCCATGTATAAAATCGGGCACAGATTCCGGAACACAGGATTCTGAAATACCTCATTCTCCTATTCACACACTGTACACTCTCATCAAAAGCCATCTACCTCCCAACAACCAACCTACCACCGCAACCATGACCTCCAGGTACGCCGCTGCCCACGAATCCCCCAACGGCCCGGGCGACGCGCGCCCGACGGCGCAGACCATCATCGACGACCAACACCTCCGCGACAAGCTCACGGGTAAGACCATCCTGATCACGGGCTGCTCGTCGGGGATCGGCGTCGAGACGGCGCGTGCCCTCTACACGACCGGCGCGACGCTCTACCTGACGGTGCGCGACACGCACAAAGCGACGAAGAACCTGGGCGCTCTCGCCACCAGCCCGCGGGTGCATCTGCTGCACCTGGACCTCGACTCGCTCGACTCGGTGCGCGCCTGCGCCGCCGACCTCCGAGCCCGGAGCCCCGCCCTGCACATCCTGATCGCGAACGCGGGCGTGATGGCGTGCCCCGAGGGCCGGACCGCCGACGGCCTCGAGGCGCAGTTCGGCAGCAACTACGTGGCCCACTTCCTGCTGTTCCAGCTGCTGAGGCCGCTGCTGCTGGCGGCGGCGACCCCCGCGTTCCACTCGCGCGTCGTCATGGTCTCGTCCGTGGGCCATCGGTTCGGCCACGTCCACCTCGACAATCTGAACCTGGTGGGCGAGTACGAGCCCTGGGCGGCGTACGGGCAGAGCAAGACCGCTGTGATCTGGTTGGCGAATGAGATCGAGCGGCGGTACGGGGCCCAGGGCCTCCATGGTCTCAGTCTGCACCCCGGCGGCATCCAGACCGACCTGGCGCGCCATATGTCGGAGGACCAGATTGCGGCGTGGAATGCGGATCGCGAGCTCATGCGCCACTTCAAGAGTCCCGCGCAGGGTGCCGCCACGACGGTCGTGGCGGCCGTGGCCGCGGAGCTGGAGGGCCAGGGCGGGCTGTATCTGGATAATTGTCAGGTCGTGCGGGATGAGCACGACCCGGCTAGCGGGAGGTGGGGGCCCGGGTATGCGTCGTGGGCGTTTGATGTGGAGGGACAGAAGAGACTGTGGGAGAAGACTTTGGAGATCCTCCAGTTGCAGGATGAGTGAGTGGGGCGGTACCTGAAGTATAGTAGTCATCGCAGTTGGTCGATTGCTGTGGGGATCTACGGTCATCGCGCCAAAGACCATCTCCGGATTTCAGATATTGTTGTTTGTACTGGAAGCGAGTTACCGTGATATTCTTGATCAAGTAAAGCGAGTATAATGTATAATATGAACCCAAGTCAGACTTCGTTTATACTCTTTTTGCTTTGAACTCAATTACTCGTATTCGTGTTGATGGTTAACTCTACGTGTAACTCGAGGCAGGTAATATATGCAAGAGTGATACCAACGCCCACCATTCGGTAAGTCGGAGGTCCACGCGAGTGCGACGGGTCGGATTGTCAGCAGCCTGCATTAGTGTTAACTTTATGCCAACCTTCAACACTATTCTCAGGTACTGAATCTAGCTAGATGCTTGTGTCTCATTTGCATCTGAGACAGGGGGTAAAGCGATATTGTAGCCACATGTCTTCGATTCTCAACGTTGTGGGTATCTCTTGGTGTGCCACGGGCCTCCCTCTACTCCGTACACTGTAAATCTTCCTTCGGGGCGATCCGTTGCCGCGGATGTTTCCCGCACCAGCTAAGTAACACCACACCGCGTCTATCTGGTCTCTCCTCAACTCAACTTTCACCTCTCCCACCATGCGTCCGGCGCTCACATTCCCACGGCTTCCTCTAATGCCACGGCTGAGTCCAACCACTGCTCCCCAATCATGTGTTCGATATCTAAGCAAAATGGGTAACAAAGATCT
This sequence comes from Aspergillus japonicus CBS 114.51, assembly GCF_003184785.1. Classification (NCBI taxonomy): domain Eukaryota; kingdom Fungi; phylum Ascomycota; class Eurotiomycetes; order Eurotiales; family Aspergillaceae; genus Aspergillus; species Aspergillus japonicus. Next base: position 1,118,149 of record NW_020291642.1, on the reverse strand, counting down.
GATCGAAGAGCAAACTTTATCCTACTACCATCTCAAGCGATACTACCCAGTTCGCATCGGTGACACGCTCAAGGATCGGTATCGCATCATTGCAAAGCTTGGCTATGGCGCTTACTCCACTGTGTGGCTCGCCTGGGATGGAAGGTTTCTGAGCACGAATCTCCAACATGAGGGCCTTCATTGACTGATACATAACACTAGAAACAAACAGTAATACTTATCGCTCAAGGTGTGCATCGAGCAGGTCGATGATAAACCATCGCCCGTGTTGAATGAAGTCAAAATGCTGCGACGCATGAAGGAATTCGCCGAGGCAGCTAGTCATCCAGGCCTATGTTACATCCGCCTCGCTACCGACATCTTCGAACTGCACACCTCTTCCGGTCGGCATTATTGTATCGCGGCCAAGCCCCAGGGCCACAGCCTGCGCACGCTACAGACAACTTTCCCGAACGCCCAGGTGCCAGGAATATTAGTACGGTCTCTGATGCATCGGCTGTTTTTTGCGGTCAATTGGCTGCATGCCACCTGTCGCCTCATCCACACAGGTTCGATCGGAACTTCACCCAACGAGCAACGATATTCATTTCACTCATTTCACTCATTTCCGTCTACAGATATCTCGCCGCTAAATGTTCTCACAGAGATAGAGGATGATGTCAGTCTCAAAGACATCGAACAGCAAGAAGCCCAAGACCCCAGCATCCCTATCATCTGTGGGTTCTCAGGCGCTCCTGTCTACCGCTCTCGAGAGCCCTCCCTGCAACTGAGTGGCATCCCGATACTTACGGACTTCGGTCACATCCGTGAATATGACTACTATGACTACCGCATCAACAAAGATTGGATCATGCCTGATCTGTATCGAGCTCCGGAAATACTGCTACAGATTCTGTGGACTTTGCAGGTGGATATGTGGTCTGTTGGCGTGATGGTAAGTCACACATGATGAGAATATGTCAGGCAAGATACGTACGTTTGCTAACCACCGTTCTAAATAGACTCTAGAACTTATGGAGGGCAAGAATCTGTTCGACCCGATCGACCGTGTTAATCACCAATATGTTCTCCCATTGGCGTTGGCTCAGTACATAGGATACCTTGGGCCGCCACCGCTGCACATGCTTCAGGAGAGTCCGCTTTTCTCGACCTATTTCGATGAGAAAGGTGAGTATTCTGCTCGTCTTCTTCACTCGCTTCTCCGTCACCTATCGTCCCCACTGGTGACGGGAAGCCGGACAGAAAAGAGATCAGCTAACAATCGCAGGTAATTGGACGTTGGCTGAGGCTCCCATTCCCCAAACAAGCCTGGAAGAATTCGTCACCACAATTCCTCCCGGAGAGGAAAAAGAACAATTTCTCCGGTTCATCCGCAAGATGCTAGCTTGGGATCCAGAAGAGAGGGCGACCGCAAATGAGATGATCGATGCGGATGAATGGCTCCAGAGGCCGTTCCACGATATGATTGAAATAAAGCGCTTGGGAGATGCGCAAGAAATATGTGCCTAAGTGCCTGGGGTAAATCACCTTACATGGCTGAGACCTCACATGGCTTTGTAAGAAGCAGCATGTGGGTAGAAGGGTCCAAGTTGTTGAAAATATGTACCAGATCAGTGCAAGCAACATAAGCTGTGCCGATCCTTGCCACGCCCACGACGGCGGACCTGCAGGGGTAATGTCAATTAAGTTCCAGTTAGCGCGAACCACCTGTCTGTAAATTCTTTACATCAACCAGATTGAAACGTTTCTTTCAAAAGTTTGCCCTTTCTTAGCATTTCTCAATTAGACTCGCCTCCCTCCTCCCCATCCATTCATCCACCCAAACCCGACAAACCATGGCATCACCACCCACCCTGACCAAGGCCAGGAAGCCCGCAGCCACGCGACAATCAGCCCGGGCATAATGTGTCTAGTCACACTGCTCACGCAGATTCCCCTTCGGTCCCCGGTGCTCCCGCCCACCTCCGCCGCCGAAAAGCTCGACGCGATGATGGCGCGCGGTCTTGGGTCATCCGCGCCGCTAGGCATCTGGGCTGTAGCAATAGCTGCATGGGGCATCAACGTGACTGCATTCGACTCCAAGCGTACAAGAAACAATCCTTTATCTTGGGGCTCGTCGCGGCGAACGTCTACTTGGCCTACGTATTGTTGACACAGCCTAGTGCTCCCGTCGCTGGTGATGGCCGATTAGATCTTCCTACCTATCACCAGTTGCTCGTGCCAAATTGCGAACAGCCCAGTGTCCCTAGTGCCTTCACATTCTGACCTTTACGCCCCCGGACAGAAACGACCTAATCAAAGAATATTGTGAGGGAAACGATTATAGATTGTCTTCCTCCGCGAGTGTCCCTAAGGATGCTAGCCATCCTAATACAACTTGCCGATTTATAGCTTGTTTTTCCAGCCGGGTGCTTGCGAGGTGGATGCTTCTGAAGAAGAAAAACCGGAAAAGGAAGGATCCTGCACTCCTACCAATCTTAAGAGATGGGTAGGAAAGTCCAATGCTACCAGCAGCGTTCATTCCTCAGTTAATGCGAGTTCCTTCCATTTTCCAGCACCGTGCCTACCTGCTGTTGACTCAATCCCCAACATATAACTCCAGTCAGTCCCCGGAACTACCCAGCTCCAAACCGCTTCGCAACAATTGACATTCTTTTCTCTCACTTCTCTCACAACTTCAACCCTTTTCGCTATCCTTATAATCATAACCAGCCAAACTTACCTTTTTTACCCCCAATTTACCTATCCATCCAGATACCACCAAAAATGGCAGCAGTCCACTCCCCCGAGCAAATCGAGGCCCGCGACTACGTAGCAATCAGCCTGCTCATCCTGAGTCTGGCGACGCAGCTCGCGCATCTCCTCTTCACCGGCTCGATCGACGAACATCATTTGCCGTTTGTGCTACTTCTCGCATTGACTCTGCTCGTTGCATGGGTCGGATCCGTGATTGTCTTCGGCAGCAACCTGGCTTCCCGCGATCGACCTTTTATCTTCGCGCTCGTGGCGGTGAACTTCGTCCTGTCTTACTTGAAAGCGCGACAGCCGGATGCGTCGGCGGTGGCGTTTTTCTCCTGCATGCTGTGGTCGTTTCGTTTGGGGATGAACTTTGGAATGTTCCTCGGATCAAGGGACTGAAGTCATCATACCTACCGGTGAGTTCCATTTGGTGAGGGTTTACTTTTGCGGCAGAGTCTGAACTGAGGTTTTGCTTAGATTTACGGGGTAGATTCTTTCATTCATCGCTTCTACATATACGTTCAAATGGGGAAGTGTTTCGAGGACACGAATGGGCAACTTAGCTAGGCCGGATCGATGAATGGATGACGTTGTTGAATTATGGAATCGCTTTGTATGGCTGTGGATGGTTGTGTATGTTTTCTTTATCTTGTTCGGTCTCTTTTTGTTTGTTTCCCCTTGCTGTTCCTCTACCGGCGTCAAGAACTCTTGAGGATAGAATAGGTTAAGTGTGCTTGCTATCAATATTATGCTCTTTCTTGTCCAGAACATCAACCTAGAATATCAAGCATCCGGCGAATCAGACATCTTTACCGGATTATTACGTCTGACCGACCTCACAGCCTCCGCTTGACCTAGGGCATCACCTCCTCCGCCGCCCCCAGCCCCGCCACGCGCGACCCATCCTCCGTCTGCATCTCCCCGAACTTGACCTCAAACTCCTCAACTCAGCAGGCACATTCTCCTCCCGACCCCCCAAGCACCCCTTCATCGCCAGACCATCCAACCACTCACTACCGCGCGTAGTGCACGGTGTCCGAAACAGCCCCCTCGTGCTAGCCGAGATACCATTTCGCACGAGAGCATGGCTGCCCCATCCCAGAAACGCGAGGGCCATGACCAGCGCAACGAAGTACGGGGTGATCAGAGGCGCCGGGCGGGGGAAGCGGTAGACGTTGACGGCGATGGTCTTGGTGACTGTGGTCGTGGTCGTAGTCTGTTGGAGAGTGGGCAGCGAGATGGTGATGTTCTGCAGCAAAGACTGCAGGGCGGCCGGGCCGAGGTTGAAGACGGGCTGCTTGGCGGGGCCGCGGTAGAAGCTCGTCAGGGCGATCAGCGTGTTGGCGGTTGCAGTGGTTGAGAGTGTAGCACTTTTTCCCCTCCAGTTCCTAGTCAGTAACCAAAACTAGCCAGACGGCCAACTCAATCCACAACCGTGAAACCATCGCACCGAAAATATCTATATAGCTCGCCAACCCCAGCACGAGCGTATCCTGCACCCGCGAAGCAAGCGCCGCACAGTTCATCTCGATCTACCAGGCAGCGTGTGCCAGAGGGTGCAATCTTGCTTCACATATACGTTTTTCAAGGCCTACAAGGGATTTCTACCAGCCTGTTGGTTTAGTCCATGCATGTACGTAGGTGATGGAACATCTATTGGTGTAGGTGTGGTTAGAGACTCGGTTGGCGGTCGCGACGCCGACACCCGGCGGAGGCAAGCAAGCCCTAACCGGCAATTCTGTAGAACTCCAATTCTCGAATTCATCAATACACAAGATACCGACCATCGAGGCTTGCCGGTGACAGTGTAGCGTATCCAAGTCGGATATTCCACCCGAGACAGCAACAAGACTAACAGGTAGTGGCTCAATGCTTTGGAGTATTTCCCAAAACTACAGTACATCGAGCTCTACTGTTGCAAGGGTGACTTACTCTCTCGATGCGAGTTTTTATTTGCTTAAAGCTTGGGAATGCTCGATATAAGCGCAAAACTACCAGTTTCCAGCACATACGACCACAGGGTGTGGAAAACAGGGCTTCCCGTCCGCTCAGCCGTACTTAAGCCACACGCCGGGAGGTTAGTAGTTGGGTGGGTGACCACCAGCGAATCCCTTCTGTTGTATGTTTTTGCCTCCCCATCTTTTTTCTTTTTTCTCTTCTTTCTTTCCTGGAACTGACGAAAAGACGTCTCTTAGGCGTTGTCTTGTCCTTCCTTGTATATCCATTCACCTAATGAATATGCACACTTTCCTCCGGTGATATATCAGACGAGCATTGCCTAAGGAGTTCTTCCATTCAAACCAACACAATACGCACCCGCTTGCAAAGCTGGCTACCTTCTCCTCTTCTAGTCGAAAACCCATGAGCAGGACTTCAAATGTCGGTAGCTATCTTGAAAAATGCAATCCCGGGGATACTATACAGTCCATTCCAACTTTGACATGCGTGCCGTACCCTCTATCGGTGGAGTCACCCTAGAGTATCCATAAGACAAGGATCGACGGGCATTCAACCCATCTGACGCGCGCGTCACACTTTGATAGTCTGTCATCCTTCTGGAAGTTTTGCCCCTTTTGATCTTCGCTACGTGGAGGGGATGCAGACACTGTGCGCTTGTTTCTGCGTTTTGTCACCCGCAGTGCAAAGGAGACGGGGGCATTCGAGACTGTGATGATGTTACTATAATGAGTTGATATGGAGGTTTTGTGAGTTGGATGCTCTTGAGGAATATGGCGAACCGATTATTTACTCAGCGCCCGCTCCTACAATAGTCCCGACCCAAAGTCGAGATAATCCGATGGCTCGTCAGTCGTCCCCAATATGATATACTAGCCAAATCACTACCCGACGGCGACAGACAACCAAGACCTGCGGAAAACCATGGAACAAACAACCCCCCTCGACGCCAGCGAATCGATCCACTTGCGTACGCTGATCCCTGTTGCGGTCCCTCAAGATCCGGCAAATATCCGTCCTCACACGCCGCAAACGAGATGGATGGCTGTGCGGCATAGAAAGCTCCATACCTCGGATCTAGCGCTTGTCAAGTGGTGGTGACGCCCCCGTCCGGTTGGAGAACGGCCCACAGTGCGGTACACTGTGCATGTCGCAGCTTTTGAGAAGCAGCAGGAGAGCATCGAGTCGAGATATCACTTTCGTCCTCTCCCACCCCAGTACCTCAGTCTTGGGTGTTTGGAATAGGATGTTCATCTGGCAAGGATTGCGCTGTATACCTGGTCAGAACCCGTAAGGCCGTTCCAGCGGCGGAGTGCAAGCGGACCGTCATCTCGTAAAGCTTGTGCTCGTTGGTACACCAGAAGGAACAGAAGAGGTTATATCCGTCCAGGATGACTCGCCGCGCCGAGTAGGTGTTGTTTCTCGAGCCAACTGCCAACGTCAAACAGTCATGCTTGTCAACGGATCATCCCACCGGGCATATACGTTACACAGCACCTTCTCCCGACAGATAAATTGTCAGCGGTCCGGCCCGGCCAAGCCGCTGCGGAGGCTACCGCATCTGCTAAAGTAGCCCTAGCTTGGATGCTCTCCCACCACTGTCGGAGTGCTCCAAAGATCGCCCGTCGCGTCGGGTTCTGGACCCAGAGGTCCTCCGACTGTCAGTTCAACTAAAGGTGAACCCCCACCACCTCTCCTTCGCCCGGGTGCGACATTCGAAGAATAGAATCGTGCGGAGCCTTGAGTAGCAGCAGCAGCGGCAGCCATGAAAGCCACGCGTGCATCGGTTCGCTCTGACCAAAGTCTGGGCGGATGGTGGTCCCCGGTTCATGACAGACGGGGTCAACCAAGCTGCTCCGCGAGCCACTCTGTTGCCTGGCCGCCTGAGGCCCGCGCGTTGCTTGGAAATCGGCTTATCCGATAACGAAGCACCGCGGCGGAGGCGATGTTCGGGGCACTGAAATGGCCGTCCGACTGTCAATTGAGGCGGAGCTCTTGTAAGCGACAGCAGGCGGGCTCGGATCGCGATGCGCACAGGATAACTGTGCGCATACTGCTGGGGTCCCAGCTGATCAATAGCTTCAAGTTGTTACCAGCGTGACCACTTCTAAGACAATGCGCTGCTGGCCTAGACGGGCCAGGGGTCAAGTCTATTTTCTATCCATGAATCGCTCGGTTAAAAATTAGTACGCATATTCTTTCTGTTCGGACCGTAAAGGTATGTGTATATCATATCAGCTAGGGACTGAACTACTAGTAACGGATAAGCTAGAGCTGGGAGGTGTATAGAAGGAGCTGACTGGGGTGGAGGGGAGAGAGTCTAGAGATATACTGCAGTGGCTGATATACTTAGACTATACAATTGGGTGCACTGTGACTATAAGTGAGTCTCTGCTAGCATCATCCTGATCACACTAAAATAAATCTGTTGCGTGTTTCAAGAGAAAGTCATAAAGCCATATAGCAGATGAAATATACAAGTGAAAATAAAACCAGAGAATCTAGAGCAATACAATTATGATTCAACCTCTACTAATACTTTTCCAATAGAGGGAAGCTCTGTTTGGGGTAAGGGTCGCGGGCTAGGGCTGTCCGCCGGTGCCATATCTGACGCGGCCAGGACTGAGTTGACCAGACTGCTATTGCAGTGTTATATGAGCAATACGATAGTAATACTACGAGTTAAAGGAGCCCAGTGACAAGATTCGACACATGGTGCTATATCTATCATTCTTCAAGATAGATACTTGGCGCACCAGATCACAAAGGCTGACCAACCGAGGTTTATGTCTGATGTTGACAAATGAGATATATTCTCCTTCTTTCTTTCTTGGATTTATATAATCATTTATAAGTCTCATTCATTGAACCTTGAAGAATAATGATACTTTGGGTAGGTCTAACACCTAACTCCACCCCCGGCGCCCTTCCATCACCACAGGGCACCACCTTCCGCGTTCTACCATGACGAGGCGACCCCTTCAAGAGAAAAGAGAACAAAAAGATACTAAAGAAACCAGAACCAGAAGGAAGGGAAGATGAACGAGGTGTACAGGAGGCAGCGAGCATTCCACATCGCTGACTTGAACGGGTTGGTGCCATCTGTCGATTCACCCTCGGGGCATTTTGGTTTGAAATAATCTGGAATAAGTTTGGATCAATTTATCGGCCGCGCCAGCAAGCAGTCCGTCCTGTCACAGAAAGAAAACGGTCTGAGCCCAAGGTCAGGCGAAAAGGAGGTTGGCTCCATTGATCGATATTGATTCGAAGCGCTAGAGCCTTCGTACTAGTAATGCATCTATCCTGTTAGCCCTAACCGAGCTGACGGCCTCGGCATTGACCAGCCTTGTCAGTTTATAGTATATCTTCGCCCCTCTCTATCACCGGATGACTGATAGTCTGTTGGTCGTTTCTAATGTCGTTAACGCCGTGATCTTGATCTTGGTCCAGCCAGCCCACCGGGACACCGACTCGAGTTATCCATTGCTGGGGAGCGCTCGCCCAAATATGAGCCAGTTGCCGACGAGAATGATGAAATGTCGGAGTCCAGGGTCAAGTCACATACATCCGACGGTACGTAGTACGGAGGATGCCATGGATCAGGAAATAGTGGAACCAGGCAAAACGATGAACCACGATCAGACTGGTCTGTTTGGGAGTTGGGGCCGGGGTGATTGGTCTCGGCGGGAATTCTCACGGTGCAGTAACAGTATCTTTGAGTTTGACACTTCTAATACATGAAGTAGTAATGATTTCTGACCAACTAAGATGTTGAACACACATACAAAACAACAAGGGATTAAGAGTTACCTACTATACTTAGGGCTGGTATGTCTCCACTCAATATCTCTTACATACTCCAGACAAGATATAGAGGAGGATATCAGTAGGCGAACAACTAGTCTTCTAGTCTGTAATCGCTAGCTGCTCCTGGCCAATGGCAAAGAGGGCGTCAACAGAAAAGGATGGGCTATTACAGAAGTTTCACTGCCCGCCACGCCCGTGTTGGTCATTCTGACGTGCCCGACTTCATCACTTGTCCACACGCACGAGGCTATAATATGGAAATTCACCACCCATATCCTCCTGACGGCAGCACAATATATGATAATAGACTGTGTATTAAAATGCAAAGGCGAGTACATACAACCACAGGGTGTGGAAATTAGGGCTTACCATCTGGCCAACCGTACTCAAAACCACCTGCTCTACCAAACCCAGCTGGCTGGAATATAAGCCTTTTTGGTTGTCCGATTTTGAAAAGACAGATAAGATTTCTTGTGAAGCTGTCATTCTCGTACACAGTAGGATCATCTACAAGGTACAGTGACCAGCATCATCCAGGCAAACAGGTAAAACTGGGATATTATGATCGAATAACCATCATCTACAAATCTATGAAATACTTGTTCAGCCCCAGGTCCAAGGGCACAGATACCGCATAAGCAAGAGCCGCGTTCTATTCTATCTCTAGAGCCCCGAAACCTCCACGTCATCCCGCCGTCATCTGCGCCAGAAAGACCTGCCACGCGATGATCTCCTCGGGAATCTCCTCCCCCTCCCCCGCGGCGCCCCAGGTCTCGCGCACCCGGCGCAGCGCATCCGCCGGGACGCGTCCCTCGGCAACCAGCCCCTGCAAGAACTGCACCAACCCCCGATACGCACTGTCCAGGGCCCCGGCAATCCAGCCATGATGGGCACTGCACGCCTCGCCGACCAGGAACATGCGGCCGCCGGCCGCGGGGCGGACGAGCTCCGGGTAGAAGTGTCGGAACTGGCCGGGCCCGAAGTACGCGAACGCGCCCGCGGTGTGCGGGTTGGCGTACCAGTCGTACCCGTGGTATCCCTCGTAGGCCTGCCGGATGATGTCCAGCATCCGCGGGTATCCGTAGGAGAATCCGGTGGCCGGGTCGATGTAGTTGTGATGCAGGAGCGCCAGGTTGTGGCACAGGAAGTCCGCCACGCCGGTGGCTGTACTCGTGTCGGGGTGCAGGAGGGAGGCCATCTGCTGCGCGTCTTGGCCCCAGGTGTAGGAGCACAGGAGCACTGTGCATTGGCCCTCCCCGGATTTGGTTCCTTCAGGGTTGGGTTCGGTTGAGGGATAGACGCAGGTTCGGAGCGGGAGGTCGGTCGAGGCCTGCCCCCCCAGGATCTGGCAGTGTTGGGTCCACCAGGCGGTCCGGAACTTGATGGCGACCTTGGTGGAGGCGTCGTAGTGAACGGCGCTGACGGCCGCTTGTTGGCCGGGTCGCAGTACTCGCGGTCCCAGGGCCATGCGGCGCAGACAGGGGAGACTCGTGGTGTTGAAGACGGCCGAGTAGTGCCGGGGTTGGCTCTCGTCCCCGACTTGTACAGCCATGGGGTGTCGACGAGCGTGCGGATTATAGTTGATAGCGGTCACGCGCGCGTTAAGCGACGGCTTGACGGAAGCTCTCTCGTGCATGTGCTCGATGACTCGATCCGTCCCTCCGTCTACGCGATACCAGTCCACGCTCTCGGCATTCTCGAAGGGGTAGTCGAAATCCATGGCATCCAGCACGGCTTCCGTGAATGACTGGTCGTATAACCCGGCAGCACTAGATATGATTGGTAAACCTTTAAGAGGGATAGAATCACCAGGACATATCACCACTCACCTCCCCACGGTTTCCATATACCAGATCGAATAGAAGTCCAGCCCCCTAGATAATCCAACTTGTCTCGCGATTAGCGTATCTGAAAAGCAACAGCAGCAGCATCAATCGAGAGTTCTCACGTACAATATGTCCTGCAAGAACTCGCGTGTCGTCATATGGTCGTACTTCATCAGCTCCTCGAACCCCTTGGGGAAGTCTTCGGACAGCGCCGCGATAAAAGGCGCAAAAGCCCGATTGAGAATACTTGGGGCACCCTCGGCAACCGTCCTGTCCCTGGGTATCAGCTGGGCCCCATACTTGTCCAATCAGTTAGAAAGCTTGCGAGACGTTACTTGTCCGGAACCACACCCCCCTCCGACACACTCAACCGAAATGGATCGTCGGCCGGGTCGGAGCCAGCCTGCTCGCCTGGCAGTAACCACACGCCATTGAACATGGCCGGACATCGTTGGCCCTGGTAGTCATATGGCAGCAAGACGGTCCGGCATCGAGCGAACAGGTCGAAGGCGCTGTAACGGGTGGCATCCGGTCAGATGGGCCGCCCAGAATGGCAGAAAGAATCGAGTGGGATGGGCTTACGAACGCAGAGGGGGAATCTATGGCAGATTTAGCGATGACATGGCACAATCCACGATGCTGCGCTTCTCCCTTTTTATTTTTATACAGAGGGTCGGGTCTATTGTTTACCTTGGGAAATCGCATGGCTCCGATGTCGTAGTACTCTGCCCGCCCCGGGCCAAACCGATGAGTATACACCCGGCCCCCGACCCGGGCGCTGGCTTCCAGAATCTCATAGCAAAGGTGCGGCAGCTGCAGACTGTCAAGCATCATCGCCAGATACAGACCGGTGATTCCGGCGCCGATAATGCAGATCCGAAGTGGCTCGGGGTCTGCGGTGGTGGCTGGTTGTCTCGTTGGCGGTGGTCGTGGGAGGCGACGACAACTGTTGTCGCCGTTGGGGCATAGGGAGGGGTCGGGAATCACCCAGGCCCAGTCGCTCTCGTCGCATGGGAGATCCAGGTCGGCGATCTCGCGCTCGAGGTGGCGGATGAGCGTCGATTGGGCCCACTTGGCTCGGATGGAGGCTGACTGGGGCTGCTGCTCCATAGCACTTTCTGAAGCGCTTGGCTCAAGTCTGCGAGTTGGACGGGGGTCTGTCCTAGCCAAAGCCTTCTCTATGCATCATCCATCCCTTATATTTACTATGTGTTCTACTGCTGCTTGCTCTTACCCATGAACAATGGCGTGGCTGATGCTTGTCAGAGGGAGAAGAGCTTTGCTTGTTTTAAGCGGATCTTCAATGCAAGGGAAACGGAACTACATGTCAAACCTTAGATTCTAGACTTGGCGGAACAAGGCTCAGATGTCATACGTTCCATGTCCATCGCTCACACTGGTGATAGCGGTGTGGGATGTGATAGGTGGATGGTTGAAGGAGGTGAAGACCGCGGACAGACAAGCAGCATGGATGGACAGAAGACCTAGGCGAGTCTCAAGCAGCATAGGTTGGATTGAGGTAAGGTTCGGCCTTTCTGTGGAGCCCCCTGTGGGAGTGGCTCTCACCGGTGATGGAGTATCTCATGTAACCTTGGGGAGAATGAGTGTGTTTTCCCTGGCAACTACCACCGGCGAATCCGGTAAGGGGGGGGTGAAAGGGTTTGTCCTCCCAGCCGAATGCACCCTTCGTCCTGCAGCAAAGATTGGCAGGTGAGATCTTCTACACTAGCTATCTATCTTTTACACTATCACGTCAGAGAGACAAGAAATTCCTTGGTTTCCGGCAAGGGTCGAATCGATAGTCAGAAAGAAGTACGGATTCATGCATCATCCGCCCTTACATGTCAAGAATGGGCAGTGGTGCCCCTCCCTCGCGGGATTCTTTTCTTTGGTATGAAAGAGATAGTCCTTGCTTTTCACACTACCCTGTTACCTCTTGAAGAATTCAAGTCAGCCGATAGATAATCATATTTCCTCGATTGGTTCGTTGTAACGATTGTCGGCATTTCAAGCAAGAGAATCTTTGGGCCAGGATCCCTTCTAATTCTGCAAAGCTTTATAGAACTTTATATAAGAAGTAGGGGCCACGAACGGAGAAACTCTGGGTCCCAATTATACCGCCTAGAATACCTACCACGTACCCTACCTAACTTTAAAGTCTTCCACCATACTTCCCTCCCCTCCTTGGCATACCCAATCAGCATGTCGTGCACGGCCACAGAAACTCAAATCCAAGAACGGGAAGACTTCTACGACTCCCCTTATCTGGCCGAGCACTACGACCTGTTCTCCGCACGTTTCTGGGAGCCGGAAAGGCTCGACGTGCCCATCTACCAGAAGCGTTCAAACAGGCCCGGAAAGCGCACGACCCGACTTCCACCCACCCATTCATCGTGCTGGACGTTGGGACCGGGTCCGGGCGTGTGCTCAGTGGCTTGGTGCTCGGGGCATGCCAGGATGCGCAGGTAGATCTGGCCGACGACGACATTGAGTTTGTGGGCTTGGATGTGTCGCCGCACATGCTGAGTCGGGCCGCGGAGACCCGCCCCATTCCGCGGGGCATCTGTACCTCGTGGGTCCTGGGATCTGCCCTCGACCTTCGCGCCATTCCCCTCCTGAAAGGGGGGGATGCCGTGAAGGTGGACTTTCTGGTCTTCGCCGCCGGAGGCATCGCCCATCTGGTCGACGCGGGTCAGACTGAAGCGTTCCTCCGGGAGGTGGCTGCGGTGCTCCAGCCCGGCAGCGGACGAGCCTTCGTGTCGTTCATGAATGCGGTCATGGACAGTGCCGACGAGGAATCCATTGATCCGGTCAAGGAGCAACAGGAGCTCCCTAGCGGGAAGTTTCCCGGTATCGTCTACCGAACGATCAACGCCAGTTCGGAGATCGTGGGGAAGACGCACATTGACAGACGCGACATCCTCGTCATCAAGAAGGAGACCGATGGTTCTGAGCGGGTCCTGGAAAGAAACACCATCTCAACGAGATTGGCATCGTGGAGCCCCGAGGAGTTTGCTGGGATGGTCCAGGCGACGGGACTTGAAATTGTCGACACCATCAAAGAACGCGTGGAGACCTATTATGCTCTGAAATTGCGAGGTTGAGAATCCAGTCCTCCATTGCTAGGATCCCAAGCGAGCAGTCGATTGTCAAGCCCACAGAGCAATTTGAGATGGGAAAAATGGTGACCCTTAGAGGATACAGTTCTGTATCAGGGAGTGGGCGATATCAGCTGGTAGTATCAGTTTCTACATGTCGATTTACTGTTATAGTAGGTGACCCTGTAAAGAATCCCTACTAAAAAAGAAATAAAAAATAAAATAAAAACACTAGATTACAAGCTATAGTGATGGCAAGGCTAACTGGATGCTGCTGGTATTTCCAGTCAATAGAGTACTAGATAACCGTATACAGCCCTTTCCCCAGCCAGTCGGCTAGCCACCCCAACACAAAATCTTGTACAACAAATCACAAATCGATGATTACGACCTAATTATCCGACTTCGTTCGTGAACTGAGGAGGAGCCAAGTATCCGAGAAGGCGTAACACTTCTCCAACCCTATAGTGTAAAAATAACAGGTGAATTAATTTATCCAATCCATGTTAAGTACTTTCTTTGAGCTGACTGTACAAACAGGAGGGCATGAATCTCCAATAGAAGATAATCCCCCGGACCATGCCATCAGTGAGTTCGGATAACTCTAAAGATCAGCTACTCACTACATCGTCACAAGCGGGTCTTTTCAACGAGATGTCACATTCTGTTCAGTTTCACTGAGCTAACAACAGGAGGAGTCAATCTACCAGTGACTAGGAAGCCACAAACTAGAGAGCAGAGCATTTGCCCTGCTGATCGCTCCGCGGACGGAGAAGCACGGCCTATCTCCCCATGCTGAGTAGTACTTGATATCAGCCGCGATGGGGAGACTTCTGGTGCGCGACGGGCCTTCTACGCGAGCGAGCGAGCCCGAAGATCTTCGCTCTGGGATTTGGAGTTGGGATCCAGGTAGGGCTTGCCCCCGATGGAGACCGCACGGAAGGCGAGCCGCTCCTCGGAAACATTGCTGGATGAGGAGTCAGCCTCGGTTGCTGGATCGGAGATCCAGGGGAAAGTGAGAAACTTACTAGGTGGGGTTGTGGAAAACCGAACGGCTAGAGAAGAAAGATGTTGGTCAAAACTCCATCGGTCCATTAAGGAAGAGAGAGGGGGAGGGGGCTATTTCGACTCACTTGTCCCAGATGGCAATGTCGTTGACCTGCCAGCGGTGACGAACGTGGAGCTCGTGGTTGTCCGTGATGAGTTTCAAGACTGGATTACGGAATCTATCAGTGGGGCCTGCGCCAGAGAACGAGGGAGAATAGAGGGGCCACCAACAGTAAGCTTGCAAGAGCTGGTTTTCGTGCTCAGTCACCCCCTCAATTCCACCCTGGGAGACCTGCCATCCCAGGCCAAAGAGACTCTTCCACCCAGTGACGGGGTTGGTCTGCACAACGGGGCTTTCGGGCGGGTTAGCAGGGATTTGCGCTGTACCAAAACGATGGGGCTGCATGGTCCTTACTGGGTCGCGGAGAAGTGGTCGCCAACGTTCTCGGGATGTCCACGCTCCTCGGTGCGGACATCCAGACCCTTGTGGGTCTTGAGAGGTGTGATATCGGGCTCGCCGTGAGTAGCTAGTAGAACCTGTTAGCCGTTGCGAAAGAGATAAACTGGGACTCGAGTGGCCACACCTTGAAGGGACTCGGCGAGCTTCTGGAATGGGCCCGAAAGACGTTCGTAGATGGCATAAGATGACGCCCAGACAGTATCACCTCCCGTCTTCGGAGCCTTGACCATCTTGAATCCAGAGTAGTCTGCCGGCACATGTTCGTAGGACTCGCTATTGGAGGTTAATAAACTGCGCCGTGCATAGATGATGGGCAGGAGTGGGCTGTCGCGTACTCGGTATGCCATCCACGGCTGGAAAACTTCATCTCTGCAACAGAGAGGAAGTTGTCAAAGGCGCTCTGGTTGTTCTGAAGACAACAACTTGCTTAGCTCATCGGCTTTCCACCAACAGTAGCTCAGATTGACATACAACAGAGGAGACGGCGTAGAGCTCGGGATCCATTGCTTCGGCAACGCCGAGGTGCTTGTTGTTGGTGCTCGAAAAGCCATGTTTGTGGAGGCGAGATTCTTGAGGCTTGCCGGTGAGAACTCCAAACCGGTGAACCAACTCCTTGAATTGACCCATGGAGATATCCTGGTTGTGCAGAAAAATTACTCCCCGCTCAGCAGCTGTTGGAATGTGTTGAAGTGTATGTCAGCCTATCAGGGGAGATCTCGCACAATTGCTTGCAAGACGAACCCACCGACAATGGCCAAATCGCGAATTTTGGCGTCATCATTCAGGATACTGGACAACTGAAGGTCTGGATAGTCACGCCCAAGTGCCGGGGCGACCTCGGTATAGGTGTACTCGTTCAGAGCACCGCTGACTCTCATGGGCTTGGGGAAGCTGGGGGTCTTGGGAGCCGAGGGGATAGTCATTGTGTGGGGATAACGCTTCTGTGGAAGTAAAAGCAATTGATTGTATGTGATTGAATCGGAGGTGATGAGAAACCATGGCCTGAAAGGGCGAGACGACCTATATGTGTCACAGGCATTGGCACGAAGGGGATGACGTCTTGGCTAGCGAATGACCACGATCGTAACCTCTCATGTAAGGACGCTTGTCAGGAATGTAAGAGTGGTTTTTTTTAGGGAAGTGGGGAAGGCAGATGTACATATGTATGTGTATGTAGCATGCAGGGGAAAGGACGTAAATCCGGTATTGAGCAACGCAAGGATTGTCGAAGTCCCATTTGCTCCTAGTGCTGGCGGTGAGCGGCCTTGCTACTCTCTACGGTAAATGTACACTGCATCCATCATACTGTACATCTTACCCTAGCTGAACATTCCAGTCGCAACCCTTCTCGGCCCGAGCTATTTATATGTTTATACGCACTCGACGGACAACTTCGTTCTCCAAGAGCTTTGCAAGTTTCTGCCAGAATGCAGCAACCTCTCCTCGTCTCAGAAGCTTTGCCAGAGCCTCTGCCAACGGCTTTTGAGACCAAGAGGAGGATTGTGAGCTTGGCCTTGGCCATCGTTTTATATCACTACACCCGAAACGATGAAATTGAGATCGGATTGTTGGCAGAAGACGGGGACCTCCAACGGTCCGAGTTTATTCGATACTGTCTGAATCCGCAGGAAAGCATACAGAATGAATTGGCCGCCGAGGAACAAGAATTAGGTGCGCTGCATGAATTGGCACTCCTGACCCTGGAGTGGGACTATTCGGCACCGTTCAGAGCCTGCCTCATTCAATCAGCGCAATCCCCTGAAAAAATCGCACAAAGACTGCAGGATGGACTTCAGCAAGGTCACTGGCTCATGGTGGTGTGGGAGATGGAGAAGGTCTCTTTGCTCTCTGATCCTGCGATATTCTCCCCGCAACAGGCACAAAGAGCGGTGCGGCAAATTACCATCGCCATCTCAGCCATCTCAGCCATCATTGACGGAGTAAACCTCGATAAAACAACTAGAGTCGGCCAGGTTGAACTAGTCTCCGAAGAGGAGAGACAGCAAATCTGCCAGTGGAACTGGACAAATTTTCATGGTGTAGGGGCCTTTGATACACACAGTCTTCTTCGACCAGAAACGACAATTCATGCACTGGTCACCTCTCAGGCTTCCCGCAACCCCAAAGCCCTAGCTGTGGATGCGTGGGACGGACGACTCTCCTACGAAGAGGTTGATGCCCACGCAACAGCGCTGGCCCAGAATCTGCTGCGGCAAGGCCACCAAAAGGGACGGATCGTTCCTCTCTGCTTTGAAAAGTCGCGCTGGACGGTGGTCGCCGCCCTAGCGACGCTGAAAGCTGGCGGAGTGGTCACTTTCATGGATCCATCCTACCCCGATGCTCGACTGCAGGCGATTGTACAGGCGAGCAGCTCGACGACCGTGTTAGTCGCCGCTTCGCATGCGGGTCGATTCTTGGGCAAAGTCGCTCGGACGATCGCGGTCTCGACGGAGACACAGCAGGACTTGATCAACATGCAGGCTTCATATCCGCTGTTGTCGCTCCCTACTACCACCTCCGCAGATGCGGCATTCATTCTCTTTACATCGGGCAGCACCGGAGTTCCCAAAGGGATCATTCAGAGTCACCGCGCAGCAAGCCATACAGCCATCAGTTCTGCGCGCCGCTTGAATTTAACCCCGAGCTCTCGCGTGCTCCAGTTCTCGGGGTACGCCTTCGATGTGAATGTGATCGAGACATGCATGGCGCTGTGTGCGGGCGCCTGCCTGTGTGTACCATCGGAGCACGACCGGCTGAACCGGCTCTCCCAAAGCGCTGCCGGCATGCGAGTCGATTTCGCCTACTTAACCCCATCGACCGCTCGAATTCTCGACCCGAGCGAGTTGCCCAGTCTCCAAACCGTTGTTCTGGTCGGGGAACCAGTGCCGCAAGACGTGTATCAGCGCTGGATGGACCATCCGGTCCGACTGATGAACGGATATGGCCCGGCAGAGTGTTCCTTGTGTGCCGTCTGCGACTTTGGGTCCACTCCAGTCCAGAATGCCATTGGGACCCCCTTAGACATGACCTGCTGGATTGCAGACCGCGACGAGCCCGACCACCTGGCACCTTTGGGGGTGGTCGGCGAGCTGCACTTTTCGGGGCCTCTGCTGGCGGACGGCTATCTCAATGACGAGGAACGAACGCACCAACGATTTGTCCAAGATCTAACCTACATGGATCATGTGTCCCCGCCAGCCTTGATGGCTAACGGCGGCCGTCGGGTGTTTCGCACCGGTGACCTGGCTCGCTACAACGAGGATGGTACCCTGATCTTTGTCGGCCGAGCCGACACGATGGTCAAACTCCGGGGCCAACGCATTGAACTGGCGGAAGTCGAGCATCATTTATCCCAATGTTTCGGAGACCGATTGCGGTGGGTGGTGGACGTCGTTATCCCGGCCGGTAATCGAGATCAGCAGCCACTGTTGACGGCATTCGTCGCCGCAGCGGCGACTGACGGCGTTTCCTGCCCGCAGGAAGTTCATTTCCTCCAGAATCAGGAGACGGACTCACTCCCCTCATTGGAAGCAGTCAGGTCGGCGTTGTCTGCAAGGCTGCCCCCTTACATGGTTCCTCAAATCCTCCTCCCTCTTACCCAGCTGCCGATGACCGCCACCCAGAAGAGAGACCGCAAGCGACTGAAGGAGTTGGGATCTAGTCTCACTATGAAAGAGATATCCGCCCTTATGAGTGCGGAAAACGCGTGCCAAGGACAAGGAACGCAGTCAAGGCCACATACCCCGCCGCGGACTGCATCCGAGAGTCTGCTGCAGCAGCTGTGGGCGGCGGTCCTGGGTATTGACGTGGGTGAGATCGGGGTTGAAGACAACTTTTTCTTTCTGGGAGCCGACTCGGTGAGCGTCATGCGGCTGGCTGCTTTGGCCCTGCAGAAGGGTCAGCAGCTCCTGGCGTCTGATATCACGCAATATCCTGTCCTGGAGTCGATGAGCCAGTTCATGTCGCCGGCTCCCTCCCACACTACGCGGCATCCGTGTCATATGATGGAGACGTTCAATGGAGGTGTAGATGCGCCTCTTAGTCACATTTTGCAGACTCTGGAGGTTCCAAGCGACGAGGTGGTCAACGCGTATCCCTGCACTCCCTTTCAAGAAGGGCTGTTGGCCGTTGCCGCCTTACACCCCCACTCGTATAGGGCTAGGTTCGCGTTCCGGCTGCCCAGCTCCGCAGTGCCAGCTGCGGTCGATGCCGCCTGGCAAGCCGTTCTCAGCAAGAATGAGATCCTCCGTACGACGTTCCTGCGGTTCCCCTCCGGAGAAATAGCCCAGATAGTGCGGAAGACCGGAAGGGCACTGGAAATCTACCCTTCTTGGGCAGCATACAGCCGAAGGAGGGAGGAGAGTCCCTTGAAGGTCACCATGCGGGAAAGCGGCAGGATTGACGTCCCCGTTGCAGCTTCGCTGCTGGTCGATGAACACCCGAGCGTCCTGATCTTGGAACTGCACCATGTACTCTACGATGGGTGGTCGCTTGAACTCCTGCTCCATCAATTGAACCTCGCGCTCAGTACCGACGCCAACGAGACTCTTCGCGATGTCGCTCCGATGTCGCGGTTCGTGGAATACATAACGAGACTCGATAGGAAGGCTGCTCTAGACTACTGGAAATCGCTCCTAGCTGGGTCTGAGGCAACTTCCTTCCCTTCGCTGCCGTCTGGGGTATACAGCGCTAAGACAAATGAGACGATCCGGCTGACCGTCCCATTGCCGGCCGCCACGAACAACCTTCAGCGATCCTCTGAGATCCAGCTGGCCTGGGCGCTTGCTGTCACACAATATACAGGCAATCCGGACGTAACCTTCGGTCTCACGGTCAACGGGCGCTATGCCCCGCTGCCCGAGATTATGGACATTGCAGGCCCGACCATCTGTGCCGTGCCAGTCCGCATTCAAATCGGCCCACAGCGTACGCTGGAGGATGCGCTGCAGGACCTTCAAGACCAATCGGCCGGGAGGGTCCCCTTTGAACAAATTGGATTATCGGCCATCGCACAAACCAGCGAGGATGCTGCCACCGCATGCGGGTTCCAGACATTGATGGTTATACAGCCCGCGGAAGAGGCAATCAAGAGGGCATATGCGGGCTTGGGGACCCTGGAAGAGAGCCTATCTGAGTATGACGAGTCGCAGCCATATGCCCTTACCCTGGAGTGTACGAGGCAAGCCGAGGCTATAGAAATTCATGCTCGTTATGACAAAGGGGTGGTTCCACCCGAAGAAATGCTGGGAGTTTTGCAAACTTTTCGCAGCAACCTCCAGGCTGTCGCAAACAGCGCAGCGCCATTGAACGCTTTCATCCTGAGTACATTCGGACACCCTGCACCCGAGCACGTGCAGCTTCTTCGCCAGTGGAATGGCGATGAGCCGCCAAGGTATGACAGATTGATACACGACCTGATCGAGGATACGGCTCGCGCTCATCCAGACATGCCAGCAGTCGAGGCATGGGACGGAAATTTCAGCTATACGCAGCTAAATCGGTACGCAAATGGTGTTGCTCAAACCCTGCGCAATGCCATGCCTCCAATGGGGCCTGTTCGGCGCCTGATAGTGCCAGTGTGCTTCGAAAAATCCGCATGGACGGTCGTGGCCATGTTGGGTATTCTCAAGGCAGGCCATGCCTTTTGTATGCTGGATCCTCAACATCCGCTCCCACGACTGCAGTCCATCGTACAAGATGTCGATGCGCAATTTGTTCTATCTTCGCCTCTTCATGAGTCGCTGGCGCTGTCTCTCTGCCCGAATGTGATCGTTCTACGTCCGGAGCATGCCATTATCGGATCTTCAAACGTTCTTTTTCAGCACCAAAGAGCCCAGATATGTCAACCCTCTGACCCCGCGTATGTGATCTTCTCCAGCGGCTCGACTGGGACTCCGAAGGGGGTGCTGATAACTCATTCTGCATTCGCGTCGAGTGGGATCGCCCACCAGCGCGGGTTCCACATCGACTGGGCCTCGCGCGTCTTGCAGTTCGCGTCCTACGCCTTTGATGCCTGTCTGGTAGAGATCCTCACCCCGCTGATTGCGGGCGGCTGTGTATGTGTGCTCTCTGACCAGCAGCGAATGAATGAACTGACCTCGGCTACGACGGCGCTGCGCGCTACCGTCGCCTTCTTCACGCCATCCTTGCTCCGCAACTTTGTTCCCGCAGATTTGCCGTCACTCAAGACCATTATTCTCAATGGAGAGGCAGTGGATGGCCCGGTGGTTGCGACATGGGCTCCGCACTGTACGCTTGTGAACGGGTATGGCCCGTGTGAATGCTCGGTGGTTTGTGCGATCAACCCGGCGGTCGATTCCAACACGCAACCGGGCAACATCGGCCATTCAGTGGGCGGGACCTGCTGGGTCGTGAACCCGCAAGACCATCACAGTCTCGTTCCCATCGGCGCCGTCGGGGAATTGGTCGTGGAAGGCCCCATTGTGGGCTCGGGCTATCTCAAGAGACCCGAGCTGACGGCGGGACTGTTCATCAAGGCTCCCCGGTGGCTGAGGGAATTTCGAAACACCTCGCCTTTGTCCAACGCCCATCTGTATAAGACTGGTGATCTCGTGCGTCAAGAATTCGATGGGTCCATGGTATATGTGGGACGCAAGGACACCCAAGTGAAGATCCGCGGACAGCGGGTAGAGCTGCAAGAGATTGAGACGAGAATCATCACACTCCTGGGACCTGAAAGCACTGGGGCACAGGTGATCGTTGAGGCCATCAAGCCACCTGAGGCGCAAGCTGGCGCAGCCGTATGCCTGGTGGCATTTATACAATATAATCCTGGAGCGAAAAAGGAGAACATACTGCAGTCGACTGACATTATTGAGCCTATGCCCGAGTTGACCTGGTTCGATCTCGTCCGGCAAATCAAGAACGATCTTCAACAAACCCTTCCAGCGTACATGATTCCTTCCCACTTCGTGCCTCTGGTGCGCGTGCCCCTGATGGTGTCCAAAAAGGTTGATCGAAGACGATTGCGAGAGTGCTTCCAGAAGCTTTCTGCCGACGCCCAAAGTCAATTGACCGGCCGGTCGAATAGTTCTCGATTCTCGAACAAGCAGCTCCAACCATGGAGTCCCATAGGCCAAGCCCTGCGCGACATCTGGGCGGAAACGCTGCGCATCACGGCCGATGATGTGGGCCCGGATGACAACTTCTTCGGCCTCGGGGGAGATTCCATTCGTGCAATGAAGCTGGTGGGAATTGCGCGGAGAGAAGGCTTCGAGCTGTCGGTTCCCCAGCTGCTACAGAACCCGACTATCGCGCAGTTGGTCCAGTTGCTAACAACACCGTTGCCTTCGCCTCTGACCCCATCTTCTACGAACGACTCTACCGATCTCGACGTTGGCGGCACCGACGTGCTATCCTCACGATCGTCGAGTCCAGCGACCAAGAGCTTCTGCTTGGACGACGATCTGCAAGGTCTTGGGGCGCTGGAGGCTGCCGGCTGTGCCGTGGTGCAACGCTTCCCGGCAACGGATTACCAGTCCGTTGCTTTTCGACTCGCGCAGTCTAAGTCTCGAAGCATGCTGAATCACTTCGTGATCGACCTCACCGGGTCTCTCGATCTGCCCCGGCTGGAAAAGGCCTGTCTCGCTTTGATCGAATCTTGTGATATCTTCCGCACCGTGTTCGCCTCTCCCAGCCGGGGCGATGGGCCCTTGACACAGCTCGTCCTGGATCGTTTGCCAGCGGACCAGATCTACAATCACATATTCGCGATCGATCTCGCCCGCGTCACGGACCAGTTAATCTGGTCGGATCGGGTCCGAGGGATCTCCTCATGCGAGCCGCTGGTGAAGATCACCACCATCAGTCCCACGACCTCTCTTCCCGGCGATGCTTCCTCCTCGGGTGCCGATTCAAGCCATCGCCATCGACTCCTCATCAAGCTGGTACATACGCATTACGATGGGATCTCAATGCCTCTCGTCCTAGAGCTCCTGTCCCAATTCTACCGGACAGGGTCACGATCACTCCCCGTGACAAACTGGTCCGATTACATGACCACCTCTGTCCTGCCGTGGCAGGCCTCTGCAGACGCCGCGCGGGCCTACTGGAGGAAGTACCTGGCCGGCATCACTCCCATCCCGCCACGGATCAGTAGGCCCGCTGATCATCTCGAAACCCTGCACCACCACCACAGCACCCTCACCCGGATCCTCGCGCTGCCAAACCCGCACCCCGACCCCATCAAACCATACAGCCTCTCCTCCATCATCGAAGCGGCATGGGCCATCACCCTCGCCCGCTGGTCCGGGGCCCGGGATATCCTCTTCTGGCGTCTGTCAGCCGGGCGAGCCGACCCCGGCTCCGAGAACGTAGTCGGACCCTGTCTAGTCTACACCCCGGTGCGGGTAGATCTCAGCCACCACCACCAGCGTACTTTCGCCGAGACGATCCGCACCATCCAAGAAGCCAAATACGCCGGCTTGCCATACGAGCGCCTCGGACACGAGGGGATCGCCCGGGCATGCGGCTGGCCGACGGCGCCGCCCATAGCCCGGTTTGCGTCGCTGGTGCAGCACCAGAATATCGAGGAAGCGCGGACGGTGCGGTTGGACGAGGGGTTGGAAGGGCGGGTCACGGATCTGGGGCCCCTGGAGAATGCCGGCGAAATCTCGGTGTTTACGCAGGTCCAGAAGGGGGGGAGGATCTTGGCGATTAACTTGAGTGCATGGGAGGAGGATCGAATGGGCGATAGGTCGAAGCTTGAGGCGGTGGGGAGGCAGAAGGGTCAAGGGTTGTTGGATATGCTGTGCGCGGTGTTGGAGGAGGGGTTGGACAAGCCCTTGGAGGCGCTGGATTTTATTAATGCTTAGTGATCATATGGTCACTTCTGGGTGGGGGTTAGACTTTTGAAGATAGAGCAAATAGATTTCAGGTCACGTTCGTCGGATTCATCGGAGGCCTTCTACGTAAAAATGAAGATGGGTCGGTGTGGCTATGGATGGTCAGGCGGACGGGCGAATGCTGCTCAAAAGATGGAGGGGAGGAGTAGCCGGTTTGCATGACGACGACGATGAAGAATATGATGATGAGGATGAATGGAAAAGCAATATTATAGTGACAGGAGTAGACTATTTGTTGTGTGCGATTTTACAGCACAGTACCCTCGTATCCGACTCAGGCGTGGTCTACTAAACCCCCGGCACCCAGCGGCAATCGACCATGAAGCCCTAACTACCACCGAATGTTCCGATCTATCAATCCATCCTCTGTTTTTCCCATCTGCTCCTTCGCCCCGGATATAAAAGAAACCGACCGCCACCCTGAGTCTTTGCTTGGACCATGCAATAAAGATTAATCATGTAGTTCGAATGAATGACTATACATGAATTACTCCGACTGAAACCTTCTCCTTGGCCTTACCTTAATATGCCACTGGGCTTCTTCCCGCCGCTCTACAAGCATTCGAACGTCTATCCTATCCAGTTCTACGTGCATAGCTCAACGATACAAGCACAATACACCTCTTGGGTACTGCTAGAATCAATCCAAGCGGAAAAAAATCCTTTTCTATTTCTACCTTTTTCTTTCTCTTTTCTCTTTTTTTCTCCATTCCTTTCTGTATCACAACCGTAACCCAACAAACGGAGAAACAACAAGAACAAAACAATAACCCAAAGATACTTTCCCCCATCTTGCAGCAACTCTACAGTGAATCAGAGCCATCAAGCCTTAGCAGAAGGACAGACCTTCCCAGGCCCCGGCTTGCCTTTCTCCGGGTCATCGACCCACTCCATCTCATAGACATTGTAGTTGATCAGCATGACCTCGATCTTGCCGGCATTCCCATCAATCAAAAAAGTGTCAATGCCATCCAGCACCTGCAGGTTATGGACCTTGTCATGGTACTCCCAGCGCTCAGTGACCCAGCCCTGCTTGGGGACGACATGGGTGCCGATGATATTGTACTGGGTGGTGGGGAGCACGCTGTTCAGCAGCCGGGCGGACTCCTGGATGCCCTCGTGGTGGTACAGGATGCGGTCGAAGGTGCCGACGAAGGCCATCTTGAGGTCGACCGAGTAGTTGCGCGCGATGTCCAGCGGGATGTCGCCGATGTAGCGGAGCAGGATGTGCTCCCAGTAGACCGCGGCGACGGTGCGGCCCGTGTCGGCCGGCAGCGTGGCCGGGTAGTCACTCAGTAGATACTTGAGCACCTCCGGGGGCGGCTTGCTAGCCGCGTCCTCGATGTTGTCGGACATGATGGCGAACTGCGCCCGCAGCCACTCCGCGCCCTGCGGGAGCCGCGGGTCCGTCACGATCAGCTCCGGGTGGTGCGCCACGATCCACTCCGCCACCGCCTTGTGCGAGTCGCCTTGGTCCAGCGTCAGCTTGAGGATCGTGTAGCTGTCGCTGTCGCGGAGGGTCACGTCCGCCCCCTTAGAGGAGAGGAGCTCCACCGCCGGCTGTTGGTTCGCGATCGCCGCCGCCATGATGGGCGTGATGCCGTGGCATGCGGTGCATTTCATGTTGAGGCGCTCGGGGTTCTCTGACAGCAGCCGTTTGATCTCGTCGAGGTTGCCGGTCTTGGCGGCCGCGAAGATGGCATCGCATTTGACGATGGGGTCTTCGTCGTCTTTGGTTCTTTTGTGGTGGACAGTCTTGCTGTGGACGGGAGTAGGTCCGTTCTGCTGAGGCGCGGAAGGCATTTTGGAAGAGACTCGTTGAAGATGCGCGAGGGTTGCGATTGATCTTAGGATTGAAGGTCTTGGTTTCTTTCTGGTTCTGAAGATGGTGAGTTTTAGCAACGTTGACTTGGTGCCTTTTATATCCGGATGTCCTGCATTAGAGACTTGAGATAGAAGCTCTGTGGCATCCACTGTACTGCACGGAGTCAATGACGTTGGAGATACCATTACCGATGATACATGCTACTGTGTCATTCTGGCTCCCACTGGTAGCACTGTAGCAGCATGACGGCAGAGATGGGGAACGAAGAACCTTCAGACTGAAAACGGATGCCTGAGACATGATCTCGATGTTCTATCTATCTCGGCCGGTGATGTTTCCGGCGTGGAGGCGAGGTCTGGGCTATCTTGTCACCGAAACAGTCCCACAGATATGCCTAGAGTCGTTCCAGCTTTGCTGGTAAGGCTACTGGCAGACGTCATGACGTGAAGCCATGTTGCATCATGTGGAGATTCATGGCATCTCTGCGGTCTTTGAGGGAGTCACGGTTACCTGGATCTTCTGAATTTGGTAGTTCCGTGTGGTGTAGTTTGGGACGAGAGAATCTCTGGACGGCTAGTAGTGAGGTCATGAGGTTGATGCTAGACGTCGATGAATGGCTACGTTAGCTTGCCAGAATAGTATAATCTACGCAAACGTGTCTGCAGACATGCCCTTCGACCGCAGGCGGGTATGGCTCCCAATGACTCCAGAATGCTCACTGTTCCAGCTCTACAGTCAATTATGTCACTACCAAAAACATCAAGAGCCATGGCTCACCGGGTCTGAATTCAGAGGATATTCATGGTCTGACGGGGGGATGATTCTTACGTCGATAATACTTCGAGGCGTATCCATTGATTGAATCTGCTAGCTAGCTCAGTTTCCTGCGTCAGTAATGATCCAGCCCTAGCTGCGGGAACTTGGCGAATAGTCGAGACAGAGCGAGGATTCTCCGCCTGAAATCATGACCGTGGTCGACTGACTGAATGAAGGTCAACTTGAAAGAGCAGCTTCAGAGAGCAGCGGCAGCATGGTTTCGAGCCCCGAGATGGCACCGCAAACATATCCACTGAAGTGTAGTAGCTGATTCCATTTCCGAGCCAAGTCTAGATCACTCCAGCTCGAGCATCTTTCTCTAATCAGAGCGCGGCCCGTTTGTTAGTGTCGGAACCGGCTTCAGCTCACGCAAGCACTCAGACAGTAGAGCTGAGTTTACTGTTCGGGTTGACTTCATCTGTGTGATTCCTCGGGGCAAGAAAACGATATCTCCATGCGACTGTCTCTCCCCAATGAATCTCCAAGATATTTGTCGGTGAATGTAGTACCTTTATGGCCCAACGAAGACAGGAATCTCACCTTGTAATCCAGCAATTGGGATGAACTGTTTGTTGGGCGGGCACCTGAAGATTACCGAAGATCGACAAGAGCGTGATGGATCTCACTCCCGCAGGCGTAAAGAAGACCTTTGTAGCCACCCAGCAAATAGGATTCCTCTCACTAAGGGTTCTTACCGCTGTAGTAACCGTATACCTATTGGAATACTGTAAGCACCTCTCTTCTCTTCCCGGGTCCTAAGCTGAAACTACATCCCCCCTTAAGCTTCTGCACTCCCAGGGGATCATTAGAGGGCTTTATCACGTGATCGATCGGATCCCTTGTTGTAGGATGTTAGGATTTTTAGAGGCCGCAGGTAGTATTATTCGATTTCTAATCAAGCGACCTGTTTTATTATTCTTTGATATCGAAGTCGTTGAGGAGTATATGTGTATTCGATTCTCTCGCGTGTGGTTTCGCCAGCAGATTTCTCATTTGCTTTGCCCAGTGGCCGCAAAGGTCTGCCGTACAGGCTGTCCATGTACATACTGTGACAAGTAGAAGCCACAAACAATGACATGTCGCAAGGGCATATACAATAAGGCGGTCGAGGCTGGCGGGTAGCGCATGCTCTCTCAATCTTCAAGAGAAGAAAAAAAACAGAAAAAAAACATACAACAGAAGGGATTCGCTGGTGGTCACCCACCCAACTACTAACCTCCCGGCGTGCGGCTTAAGTACGGCTGAGCGGACGGGAAGCCCTGTTTTCCACACCCTGTGGTCGTATGTAACGGTTTTCCCGGTAGAACAAGCCATATGTCTAACGAGACTCCTATCCCGCTGAATCAGTGCATGGTTCTCAGCTCAGCGGTATAGACAATATACCTCCAAGGCAGATACTCATAATCTCACATTCCCAAAGACGTGCATACGGCTAGCAGATCATGGATGCAGTGTACCATGCAAGACTCCCTTATCCACATCCTCCACCATCCGCTCATACCTGACTCCAAATAAGCAGGTCCACCCCCGTCGCCGGCGACCGCCAGGCCGCCCGGGTGGTCGCTGACCCGGAGATCCCGGCGGTCGGCGTGGGACTCGCCCGTCACGGTGTTTTGTTTGGAGAGAGTGAGGGGGTGATCTGGATGATCTCGGAGACTGGCCTTGTTGAGTACACTGCACGGTTGGTAGGGGTGTACTTGGGCTTATATTATCCCTACTGATGCACATAGCACACGGAATGGGGGGTTGGCCGTGACAGTTACAGGTACAGTGCTTACAACCTTGGAAGCGGAGAAGTCATTAACCATGCTCGAGTTCGTTTGAACTATATAATTAGTAGCCGAGGAAGTTCTTCACACTACCCGCCGGAGACCCTGCCGAGGGCTAGGGCAAGCGCCATGTTCCTTAATTCCTATCTTCAAGGACCCTGACCGACTTGCAGTCAGCCTCCTGCAGCAGACGGCATGGGCCGTATAGCTGATATCTTCCAATCACTCATGCTTCCAACAAGGGTCAGTCGGTTCCTCGCCGAACCATTTGGCCTGTTCACTTATGCCATTGGTGAGTAAGCCCACCAGAATACGAGTAACAAAAAGGGCCGGGTGCACGCCACGGAGAGCGTCCTTCTTAGGTGGGGCTGTCAACGCTGGCTGAAGCTCGTATCCAAAATTGGCCCCGCTCAGGTTGTGACCGTAGCGATGAGTCAAGAGACCATGGGCGCCGTCCGCATAGTCCCTGGCCTCCGTGACCTTTTGGGCGATAAAGTCGCTGACTGGCTGCCACCGCGCGAGATACTCATCCTGAAGCGCCTTATGCTCTCCCTCCTGGGCCTGAACTTGTTCAGCCCACCGGCGGCGGTATTTCGAGAGTCTCACGCCGTCCGAATCATGGTTTCCGATCCAACCACAGCCGATGCCGTATGTGACGAGGTCGATGGTCGCCCGAGGGATCAGCTTGCGGTCGATCATCATGTCGATCAACTTGGCGGTCGTCGCGTCGGAGAGGACTTTCAGGTGTTCCGCCAGCCATCTCGGGCCCATCATCGTCGGCTCACGCCCCGCCAAGACGCGGAAGGCGGTTTCTATGCACCCGAACTCCTCTGCCTTGGAGAAAGCCTGCTCGATGGCCGGCCAGGCTTCCCTTTGCCGGCGCGGGAGATAGTCGTGGGCTTGGGCGAACTCAATGGACTTGGCCTGAACCTCTTACATCACGGATTTGACGTTGGTCACATCAAAACGGTCGCACCAGCCACAAATGAACATGGAGTGGTATGCAATGGACCGCCACGCCACTTTGTGTCTATGTCAAATCATAAAAAGGTCATGAGCGGGATATTATTCGCACAAGCCGGGGCATGACACACACACAGAGGGGAAAAGGAAGGGGGGGGGGGGGAGGAAAAGGGAAAGAAAAAAGCCAATATACCTCAACACCTCTATTCCCATAAGATATCGCCTCATCAAAACAAACGTTTCATTCATATATTTGTCTATTTCATCTGTTTGAGGATGATAATGGCTAAGTGTTTCCTGCCAAACAGCTTCGGTCAGAGCCATCATCTTGGGGTCAAGTGGAATTGAACTCAGAGAGCAGCTTACCTTCAAAGAGGTCATTTCTTTAAATACCAAGCTTTCTTGGGACGACATTTTCGAGAAATTCGCTTGCTAAATGGAGAGAAAATACGGCCGTAGATGGACAGATGGATGCGCTAGTAAAACAACTTGGAGGGGGCAGAGCACCTGTTTATAAGTGCCTCCGGGGCAGGGGGTTTTCCCAGCGGTGTAAAACAGTGGAGCATATACTCAGGTGGAGCCCCACCACCGCATGTGGTACTGGCAGTGTCCGATCATAACCCATCTTGTCACACGCCCCACTCTGTCCCAAGCTCCTTTCTCGATATTGTGGATACCTGCGGCTGAGACCTTCAGCTGAGACCTTCAGCTGAATCTCCTCGGTACCGTACCGCCGGGGTCAAAGCACGGCCCCTGGTGGACAAATCGCCAGGTAGATAGCGAATAGATTCCTCCCGTGTTGGAATGGTCGATTCGCGCAGACCCATACTAATTTCCCGATGTCTGTTGAGATACCTCGGTTGGTGTGAGAACACAGAGGAACATGGTGCTTAAGCTGTTTGGAAGATCTTGGGGATTTCCCCAGGCTAATCAATTCTGACAGGTGAACATAGACGATCTCTTCCCTTGATCTACTAGCCCGGATGTGGCTATGACGTGGCACTCTGCAAGCCACTGGAGTGACCGTAGAGGAGGGTGGATATCAATTCCGCTGGTGCAATCTTCAGCTGACCCACGATTCAGAGTTCAACTACTATGTAAGATACCAGAAAGCTAGTCACGTACTCAGTATGGTCATTCCTTCACGATCCTCAATCTGCCGGTACCTATCCTGTCCTGTAAGTCTCATTTGCGGAGGAGGCTCACATCATACCCGAATACGAAGCGATATGATATATCTTATCCTTCCTTGCCAGTATGAGAACCAGACCACGTCATCATGCTACTGAGTAGCTATAAGCAGGGTAATATGCATAGCTAACTCCCCTTTCAGGCATCAACCTCGGCTGAGCTACGCAGTTTGTCACGGGAAGATAGATCAGACAGACCATGGTTCTGGAATCTGGATGGTTTTGGATCAGTGCGGGAGTGGGGAAGCGATCGTCGGTACCACAGCCCCGGGTCCATCTGGCTCACTGATCCAGCCCTATCCCAATGGGGACAGGGGATCCGTCGGGCCTCCGTGACTTCAGCATTGATCTCCTCACGCCGGTCACGAACCGGTCACTTAGCTTGCAGTGCAGATATGTTCACTAAGTGTTCAATAACGGGCGCATCAGATGCATGAACGTTCGTCTGGTCGAGCACTCCGTAGACACACTTATTACCCAAGTGGGAGTAGCATCCCCACCAGATGGGATCGAGGCTTGCGATCTCAACGTATCTTCCGTTGAAGCTAACAACCAATGCCTTCTCCACTAGCTGTTTAGACATAACGCACTCGACGACAAGCATTTCTCAGTGGGCTCACATCATTGGAGTCCCGCGGGACAATGTTCTACCAGGTTAGGCTATCTAGGCTGGATGCTGAAGCTGTCAAGGACGTGAATGATGGGTATATTTAGGCTACGTAGGCTACCCAGGAACTAGCTAAGACTATCGGGTGGACAGTGAGTGGCAGGCTGGATACAGGCATGCTATCATTAACAGACAAGTGACCCACCTAGTTACCTTGATAGGTTGAAGGGTCCCTTTTCGCTCAATGGCCTTTCTCTTGGCTTTGATGATCATGGTTTGGGTTACAGATTTATGCTTTTCTTCGAGCATGAGAGATAACTGGAATGTGGCGTGATCTTTGTGTCTCTCTGGGAGAAAACATCTTGGAGTGGTTCCTTCCTCAATCTCAAGGTGTAGGTTCCGCCGAGCTCAATGAAGAAGTGACCTTGTAGAAGTCCCGAGTCTCGCAGTTTCCCCGAACTTAGTGAATGTTTATCTGTTGTCCAGGACCCAAGGAAAGAGCAATGTAGGTTTAAGGTGAATTCACAGGTATAACATGACCATTCACCTACCACTGCCCGAGATATCTTCTACCAGCGCTCATCATTCCAGAACTAATGGCCTTTGGTGAATGACTCCATACCTTACATAAAAGCCTTTTTATTCAAGTTTTCGCCCTTTCGCAGCACCTTCACTCTCACGCAGTCCGGGACGCCTTCGACCAACCTCGAGCAAGTCCGAGCTCTCTCCTCTCGTTCCGATGACCAAACTACCGAATCCTCCCTCCTTCGTCGAAGAACAAGGGTTTCAACCCGCGGAAGACGTCCCGCCAGCCAATACGAGTTTCAATGGTTGATTGGGAAGAGCTTAGTGAGACTGCAAGGCAATATACCCGGCTGGCTGAGGACAAGCATATCGACATTTCATCCAGTCCAGTCAGAAGGGCGATGTTCTCTATTCTTGGAGCTCACGAGCGTGGCTGATAAGACCCTTCTCGGCTCTTGTCCGCGACATCGAACTAAGTGCTTGTCCGGGAATGAATATAAAGGCCCTAGGCAATGAGACTCGGCTCACAATCTTGATTCCAAATCATCGCATTGCCGTAACGGGAAACTCGGAGTAATCCTTATGGTATCAGGACCGAACGCGTCCCTACCATCAGCTCGTCGTGGTGGAGGCCACACGGCGGGATAACCTCTCTGGTGCTCTTGCTCCGATTCTGGGCTATATGGGGATGAAGTTCCTAGGATTTAGGAAGATTATCTAATTAGATTTAAGGTTCCGTTCAGATGTCAAGGAAGTTTCAGGGAAAGGAAAGCTTGGTTGTTATGGAGTTCTGACGTACTGAGGACAATTTCACTTTATTCTCCTCGACGAAAACTCTCAAGTAGGAACTCCTCTATTCCTATATTGACAAACCAAGTGTTCAAACTAAGAGACTATAGTACTCAATTATAACTTATAGGTGGAATGCGGGTCAGAGAGACCTAATCTGGGATTTTTTGTTGTGGATGGCGGAGACAGCCAGCTTTCAATCTCGGGAGACATCGGAAGTGAGTGGCTGATACTGGCCAACGACTCTCCAAAGGTTGGGCGTAGCCCCAGGGTGCATTGCACAGTGCACCCTGGTTGGCCA
The DNA here is from genome assembly GCF_003184785.1 of Aspergillus japonicus CBS 114.51. Taxonomy (NCBI): domain Eukaryota; kingdom Fungi; phylum Ascomycota; class Eurotiomycetes; order Eurotiales; family Aspergillaceae; genus Aspergillus; species Aspergillus japonicus. The sequence goes on along the minus strand of NW_020291642.1, from coordinate 1,085,567 downwards.
GTATCAGCCCTCACAGTAATGTCGGTGGTCAGCGTTTCTGGGCTGTTGATTATCGTTAGTCTTTGTATAGTTATTAGTGAGCTGTGCTACTGCTGTGGTTTGTTCTCTTCATTATGCTGCATTGTCAATACAAAACTCGGCAAATAAAATGTATAATATCAATCCGTGCTTCTCTTCGCAGCCCTGCGGGGCTCAGTTCTTCTGGATGCCCTCCGCCAGGTATGACTCCTTGATGTTACGCCCATATATGATGCTACTGCTTGCTAACTTATCATATGGTGATGAACAGTGACCGATCGCTGACAGTCCAGGCAAAAGGAAATTGTTTGTGACGTTTTGGGTTGAATGAGGACCAAGGCGATGGAGCAGTTCCGGCAGGGCTCGGATACAAGTGGCTGAGGGTACCGACCAACGACCTCTCAAAAGGTTCGGGCATAGCCCCGAAGTGCATCGCTGCCCGGCTGAGGCCTGGCACCAGACTTATGCATCGTCCTAGCGATTCCTTGAGATCTGGTTTGTCGGCCAGTCCTCTGACTTCGCACCTTTTCCAGCCACACAGTCTTGTATCGCGGCTTAGCTCTAGCATCTCGGGGACGAGATTTATTCTGGACGTGTTCAATGAGCGGTGGGCCTCAGTCTCTGTGACTTGTGGCATGTACAGTATCATTCTTGGTTGATGGCAACAACGGTATTTTAGGTATTTTAAATTATGCTACGAAATCTCTGCATGCATGACAATCGTCGAGTGGAATGAGTGGCAGCGGAAGTAGCCGTGGCGGACCCGTCCCGAGGGTCGGAGTATATAAGATTTGCGGGCCGACCCGATCTGTCTAACCCTTCTGCAATCGGTAATGCGGAAAATACGCTAGAACCGGCCAAGAAACCGAGGGTGTAACACGGCGAGTCACCCAACAATCTTAAAGTAACATCAAACCCCGCACAGCGCTGACGTGCGTCTGTGGCTCAGCTCTTGGAGCTGCTCTGACGTCCGTCATCTGTGCCTAAAAAAAGAAAAAGAAAAAGAAAAAGAAAAAGAAAAAGAAAAAGAAAAAGAAAAGCCACAGGACTGAACGGTAGATCACATGCATAGACCAATGAGGCAAAGGGATTTGCCGCTGTGCTCAAGGCTAGCTAGTTAGTGTGTATGCATGCCAGGTGTTCACAGCCCACCCCGGAAAAACAGATAGACCGTGGTGTTGGTGGTCATGTTGGTAGGCTGACAGCCAGGATGTTCTTCATCGACCAATTCAACCCTGGACGAGGAACAGTCACTTCAAAGGGGAATCCGCGATGCTCCAGAAACTACGTGCTAGATTCAAATCCACCAAGACAAATGGACATGCCCGTAAAAGGCGTGACGACCGGCCCCGGCTCCCGCCCCCGAGCACGAACGACGACGACCGCGTCGCCACGGAGACCGATACTCGCGTCTCTTGCCCGGGCAAGGCAAGGCCTGATGAATCCCCAAGAAGGAATCTCTGGGAGGTTGCCGGAGAACGACTAGATGGGAGGCATCGAGAAGCTTTGGAGTTGGAAAGCGCTTCCTCTGTCACGAAGGCCACCGAAGGCGTGATTACAACAACGGAACAGAAATACCGCGAGTACAAGGCAGGTGGGCTCAAGATCCGCAAGCGCGACGGGGGGGAGATCAACGTCCGTGACTCCGCCAAGAACATCATTCTCTATGCATTGCAGGCGCAGGAGCTTGTCAAGACATTGGCGTCGTTCGATCCGACGGGCCATGGTGAGTACTGCACCTCTTTTGCCTCCCAACCTCTGCAGCCTGAATAAATGCTGATTTCGGGCGCAGTATCAAGTGCATGGTCGATTGTTTCATTCGGGCTGACGCTGCTCCAAAATAACTTCCAACGTCGGGACGACATATTCGAGGCAGCCGAGTATCTCGCCCGCAACCTTGCCTACTATGCGATCGTGGACAGTCATTATCGGGAAAGACAGGTGGGGAGCGATCGTGGTCTGGAAGATGCTCTGGTTGAGGTCTACATGGCAATTCTTCAGTACGCGGCGGAGGTGAAAGAGGCAGAAAAAGAAAGCAAAGCTAGTATGTTGTCCAAACTGGGGAATTCTTCATATGGTGATAGAAGCTGATAAGCTCAAAGCCCGCTTCATGAGAAGCATCACGGCCCTGATTCAACAGCCGCTCCAGGATCTCAAGAATACCATCGAAAGCAAAGCACAGGCAGTTCAGAAGTGGACAAGACTTACGGAAGATCTAGGTAATGCCGTTCCCTATTTGCCCAAATCCACAAATAAGAGGCAGGATGCTTACTACTACAGACCGCAGGAGAGAAGCCGAAAGCATGCTGGACGGAATTGATGAAGCGGTGGAAAGGCTGAAAAATATCCAATCACACGCCAGAAGTAAGAAATGCAGCCTGCTGGGCATTGGCCTTCGGGTAAGGGCGCACACTAATTCCAGCAGGCGTGCAAGACCTAGAGATCCTGGACTGGTTGTCCACGGCATCTTATTCGGACTCCCAAAACAACGCTCAACACCGCCGGGCATCAAATACGGGGGATTGGTTTCTCAATCTACCCGAGTATAAAGAATGGAAGGCCACGCCTGGGAAGATTTGTTGGCTTTATGGAGCAGGTGCGTTCCTCGGATCGTCACCAAAATCAAGACTAACATTTTGCGCAAGTCGGATGCGGAAAATCGGTTCTTTGTTCCACAATTATCCAAAACATTGCGGACTACTGCGAGCCGGATTCGACAAGGCATTTTGCCTACTGGTACTTCCAGTTCAGTAATGACGAAACACAGAAGGTGTACAATATGATCAGGTCCATACTGCGACAATTCATGCCAAGAACACTTCCTGCGTCTGTAGTCAAGCTGTGGGAAGAGCATCGCCATCGAGGCAGTAAGCCACAACAGCAAAAGCTTGCAGAGATTCTTGACGTTGTGCTGGAGACCTCCCAGGGTCATTTCTTCCTCATCCTTGATGCTCTGGACGAGTGCCCCGCGAAAGCCGGTGAACGGGGGTCGCTATTGCGATTCCTCGAAGGACTGTGGGAAAGGCATCAAGCCAAGCTACATATTATTGCTACGAGCCGACCAGAGCCTGATATACGCTCGAGGCTGAAACAATATCAATGTGTGAATCTGGAGACTGGATTGGCGGAAGATGTGGAAGCTTTTGTCCGGGCTCAAGTTGCCCACGGCAGGTTGTGTGAATGGGACGAGTCAGTCAAGACGCGGACCTTGGAGAAATTGCTTGATATTCCGGAACGGTATGTTACCTTGGTCATCAAGTATTTACAGCATGGTTGACAAGTGTGAGCGAGCAGGCGCTTTCGCTGGGCTGATTTGCAAATAAAGCGTCTTGAAGAGTCCAAGACCAAAGCTGCATTCCTTAGAGCTCTTGATTCCATTCCAGTCACACTAGAGGATACCTATAGAGACACCCTCGAAAGACTCGCACCAGATGATCGAAACGCAGCTCGCACAATTTTGATCTGGCTCTGCTTTTCTGCCGATCCGCTGGACTTGAAGACCGTCGCGGATGTTGTGTCTTTCCGGTTTCCGGAGGATGTTGTGACAACCTGCACTACTTCCTTGGTCACTCTGAGCATTTCTGATAATACTGTCAGATTGGCTCACTTCTCCGTGAAAGAGTTTCTGGTTTGCAATGAGACTGAGTGTCGATGGTATCAGTTCTCAACTCTATCTGGTCACGATGCCATAGCAAATCAAACTATCGACAGCCTGCTGGAAACCACCAAGCCCATAACAAAAGTCTCTGCCATGCAACAGCCACTACTTTTATACGCTGCCAAGTATTGGGATCGTCATCTGGCAGAACTCGGAGATCTGCACGCTGATTCTACCGGTCTCCAGGTGAAGGTTGACCGCTTGTTCACAGAGCGGGATACTTACGCTAACTGGCAGCGCTTGAAAAGTGCTGAGTGGGATTACATATGGCATTATTCATTCGAAAACCTCGCTCCGCCTCTGTCATGTGCGTCAAAAAAAGGATTGAAATCAACAGTCCAGATGTTACTTGCGAAAGGCGCGAATCCGCTGGAGTCACATCCTAGGTTGCTTGGGTATGACGCATTGTATGAAGCCGCAAGTAGAGGCCACTTGGATGTTTTAAGATTGTTGATATGTAGCATGGATGAGATACCTCACCAAGGACCGACTAGACGCCTGCTGCAGTTTATTGAGGCTACTGAAGCTGACAGAGACAATTTAGCGGCCATCTTAGACCTGCTCTGGAACAAGGGTGCTTTACATGATCGATCAAGAGCGTTGCGCAAGGTTATTGATGAGAAAGTAGCGGAATATGCAGCGTCCAATTGGAATGGGTCAAGCCAGGTGTTAATAGACCTACTCCTGGATCGACAAGAGAAATGGGGTGTCAAGATAACTGAAAGAGTGGTGGAAGCTGCTTTGTGCGATACATGCTGTGGCGAAGGGATCGTGCACTCGCTGTTGAACAGGTGTGACACAGTCATACAGCGTACGCCAAGATGGATGCAGAAGCTTATTTCGGCATCTAGTAATGATGCTACAATGGCCACTCTGAGAAAGCGGGTGAATGATATCATTTTGGATGAAGAATGTGTTGAAGGTTTTGCAACGGGAAGGAAAGACGCAATGGAGCTGCTTTTGCATGAGCGTGGAAAGGAAATTCAAATCACCCAGAAAGTGCTGATCACAGCCGCCAGGTTCGCACGTGATCCACAGACAGTAAGCTTACTTCTTAACAGTCGGGAGCCTGGAACAGATATCAGCAAAGAGGTCTTATTGGCCGCTGCAGGGAACACGTTATCAGGCAATGAAATCATGAATATATTGCTTGATAAGAACGACGAAGGCACTGTTATTGACGATGAGATCATCCAGATCATTACAGGAAATGAGAGCGAAGGCTTGGAAATGATAAAGACACTTCTTCGAAGACAGCAGGCGGGCTTTGTGGTTACCGAGCAGGCATTTTGCAACGCTGCTGAACGTCACAATCGGGAAATGCTTGAGCTTCTGGTGCATAATATCAGTGGCTCCAAGCTTGATCTTCCCATCACAGGGAGGACTTTACGCTGCGTCGCTGAGAATTATTTTCATGGAAAGGACTTGATGGTATATCTATTTGATCTCCAAGGTCACAGTCTTCCCGTCTCAGAGGATACATTGGTATCGATTGCAGACGTGGATTCCTTCACCGCAGACTATGTGCTCACGTTCATCTTGGAGAGATGGTCCAAAACTCCTGTAACTGACCGACTCTTGGAAGCGGCATGTTGTCTGCCTAACACCATTGGGCTGCTATTGGATCGCCGGTCTGACCGACTTCCAGTCGAAAGAATGGTCCACAAAATAGCAAAGGACCGGAAGCACGATGGAAGGGGACTGAAGGTGCTTCTCGATCGGCATCTTGTGGAAGTGAACGAGTGGCTGGTAGAAATGACTGCCGGCAACTTCTATACTCTAGAGGTCATTCGCAACAGGAATCCCGAATTTCCAGTGACATCAAGGATAGTCGTCACCGCCGCAAGAAACTTCGATGCAATGAGAATTGTACTCTACAGACAGAAGAACCAAGTCGTGATCACGGAAGAAGTGATCAAAGCTTCATTGGTGGGATTACACTCGGATAAAGTCATCAGCTTATGCCTGACTCGCCTGGGCCCTAAGGCTGTGTCGTTCACGGAGGATGCTTTGATCTGTGCTATTCAGAATAACAAAATTCAGGCTCTAGAGCTGTTATTGGAACAACGTCGCCATCTCAATCTCAGCGCAGTCTGGGAAGCAATATGGCAAGATCCTGGGATTGACCCATCTTTTGTGGCTGAGGCAGCAGATGCTCTTTTCCAATATGCCAAGTTTGATGTCTCGGATAGGATGCTGGAAAGATTACCATCTGAGTGTTTTGACAATTTTATCCGCTCGTGTATGCAGTACCGGGTACCGTTGCCGACCACGGAGGCAGCATTCGAGTTGATTGTGGAAAGATCGGATTTTAATACCGTCGATATATTCCTAGAGGATCATCCTGACTTCCCTATCACCGAGAGACACTTTGAAGCTGCTGAGAGGAACTCACGAAGATACATAGACAAAGATGGTTTGCTGTTGCTCCTCTCGACCAAGTCAAGTTTATTTTGAGGCAAAGAGGTTGTCACAATTTGGATTTATCTCAAGGAAATGGCTTTATGCAGACTTTTTGTGCGTGTCACCTGGATAGATTGCTACGTGACCCTATTCTATCTTGTATCTTAGTTTTAGTTCATTATACAAGTTTACATATACTACTTCTTTGTTCTGTATCCCTAATATGCCTAGCTATGATTGGCAACGATACATTCTTTGATTATCAAAAGAAGAAATCAATTGGAAAGAAGAGACAAAGGTGATCAAACACATTAAACAAGTCGGATTTGTCTGTGATCAATGCGAGCCTCACGATATCACTACCCACCATCCAACCTAGGCTTTCCCGGACTACCGGGAACAAGAGATCCGGTAGTGCAGAAAGACAACAGCAATGCATTCTTCATTGTCTCATGTGATAATTCCACACTAAAAGCAACAAACCGGTCTTTAATCTCATTAGCCATTGGTCAAATATTGCATCAAATTCCTGCTCATTCACCGAATATCCTCAGTTATATTCCAACGCAAGCATATTCTGGAGACTAGATGCCTCAATATACGCCCCTTCCGAACCACCCAATTTAATTTCTGTTGAGGAACTTCAATCCGCATGCAATATTGATACCCTTGCTTTCAGAGCAATTCAAATCACGGACTAAGCGATTGTGAGTACCCTGCTTCACCATTGCCCCGAGCCCGCAGCCTTCGATCGCATTGCGGCGCTGAACAACCGACCCATACGTCCCCAGGCGTTGCAGTGGCTGTCTTCGCCCAAGCTGCAACACGTCAGAGGTTGAACTTGCGCCAAGGGACGCGGCAAGAGCTGAACGCCCGAGTTAGGGCCAGTTTGTCTGACGTGGAGTCCATCACGACCGTCTTCCTCTGCGCGTACCTCAAAGAACCAGATCTCGAGGCCAGAACCACGACCAACACGGAACTGCTCAAGAGGTCAATCTCAGCCGTTGAGACTCCGAACTGATGATGACCCTGGGTTTCAAGGTATGTCGTATGCAAGAGCGTACACCATCTTCCAACACAAAGGCTGTGTATCCGTCTCACTAACCACGCGCTCGTCCCCCCCTTCACTTTAGATATACGGCCTGCAACGCGTCGGCAGTTTTGCTCAGGAAAACCAGCTCCCTCTGCGGGAAACATGAGTGACGGCGGCGGCCTGCGGCCTTGCCTAAGGCTGCCAGCTTACCGCCCACCTCGGTGGCCTTAGCTAGTTCTCACAGTTTGCCTGACGTAGTCAGAATCCAAGCATTTTCCACCTCTCTGGCGTCATCAATAAGTCTTCTTTCCGGTGCCCTTCGAACGACCGTTTCCTCTGTTTCCACCAACTGGATCTATTAAGGCGCCTTTCCGCCCAGTGCCACCGAGCGGACAAATATCAGGATCTCCTGGTATATGGCGTTTGATCGTATGTGAATGGCGAAGATTATTTCTTGATGCGGTATGTTTCCGGGTATAGTTCAAAAGTACTTGTCTAGTATTAGGCGGCGGGTGTCATGTTTTGTGCCCGACACTCTCCTATCCCAACAATATTCATGTTGAAGTCTACTGATTAGCTTGATTGGTGAGATATAAGCTCGGTATTCTATGGTTATTTAATCTAAGTCTGGTTTTTTTGAGCCTAGATGACTTAATCGAGTCCCACAATATCGGCACTGATGACGTTGCTGAACCGCATCCATAGAGTCATAGAGTACTGCACCGTCTCAGATATAGCCTTATAAGAGAGTTGCCCTGCCTCGAATCCATGGCGCATGATACCTGTCGCTCAAACAATGAGCGCAGCTGGACTCCCGGGAGCAAATATCGGTTTTTATTTCTCTTCGTTGTTCTTTTTCTCTTGGCATTTCTTCCTTCGGGTACAATAGCATCTGAGCCGGTCCCTGCCCCGGATGTCGAATCTCTACTCGAATCTTGGCCCGGGCTCCGTACTGTTGCCTTGCAGCAAACTCTTTACATATCGCACAGTATGTTGTTAGGCCTCGGTGGGGTTCAGTACAAGCACCGATTACGAGACTCTGCACCGAATTCCCTCACATCAATTGCTATTGTGCCTCTGCAAGATGTCGCCACCACTTTCGACGCAGGCATTGGTCGTGCGACCAGAACAACAGTCGTTGAGTCTGGAAGAGGTCGTTATCGTGGATCTTAAGCCTGACGAAATCCTGGTGGAGATTGTTACATCCGGTATCTGTCAAACCGACCTACTCGCGATGGATGGGATTCTGCCAATGCCCAGTCCAGGCGTTTTAGGGCATGAAGGTAACGTGACTTATCCAGTCATCGCGAAGCTCCCTGTCGCTGCTAACCACCACCACCATAATCTTTCCAGGCACCGGAAGAATCAGCAAAGTCGGCGAGGGAGTCCACCATCTCAGTCCGGGCGATCAGGTCATGCTCTCATACAGCTCCTGTGGCTCGTGTGACCACTGCCGATCCCAGCACACTTCCTACTGCGAGGGTCTGCAGGCTCGGAACTCCTCCGGGGCCCGTCCCGACGGTTCGTCTGCCTTGATAAGCACATCCGGTGACAGGCGGTTTGGCCACTGGTTCGGGCAGTCATTCTTCAGCAAGTATGCGGTCGTCAACGCCTCGTGTGCGGTTCGCCTGGCGCCTGAGATCGACCTCGCGACGCTGCCCAGGCGCGCCCCGGTGCTTGGCGGCCATGATCGCCGACAGGCCGACGGCGCCGACCCCGAAGACAGCAAGGCTTGTGCCGGGCTGCACATCGAGCGTGTTGAACACGGCTCCCGCGCCGGTCACGAGGCAACTTGCGGGGCATGCATAAACTTCTGTTGGAGTGCGGCAACTATCTGGAGAATTTACGATATTTCTAAAGTATTTGAAAGTTGCTGGAATCCACTATCCGCACCGACAGGCCGGGGGCAGAAGCGCCGGCTGTCCGGTTCCGCTGCGGGCGCAACAGTGGTCGTGAGTCCTCGCAGGCGCCGATAGACGGCGAGGTATAGCTTTCTCCGTGACTCTGAATTGGCTCGCGGGGTTCTAGACACGTCGCTGGGCGAGTACGCTCATTTTTTCTTCCTCCCTTCCCGACCTCGGACCTGGAGGGCAATATCTCGTTGTAGCGCAACGCTGCAGGCGGTCAACAGTCTCTGTGTTGATGTGAATTGTACACTCGGTTCCTAGGGCTAATCGCTGCGAAGTAGTGGCGGAAACGCATGGCCTTCACCTCAGATTGCCGGACGAGGGTGTTGGAGTTTGCTTGGGCTGGAATCCGCGTAGCGAGGCATGTATCTGTATCGGACTATCTGCACATAAATTGTAAATTGATTAACAACTATGAATTGACTGCGATTGACCTCTCGCTACCCAAGAACATCATCCTTTGAGCCCAACTCTTCAGGTCGGCGGTGCTAGATATTCTTCTTCTTGAGCTGTGAACTATCGCAGATCAACTCATACGCAGTACATAGTTTACAAACTCACACCGTGACATGGGATTCCCTAACTCTGCCTTCTATACATCTCAGCTCGCAGGGAAGGCTGATCTACTATAATGCGCCCTACCTAGCGCAGCCGGCATAAACCTTGAACCACAAAAGCAAAGAAGAAAACGATAGCGGAAAGCCATGCCCCACCGCCGGGAAAATATTCTCAAAACCGATGGATCGTACAACCACCCTCGAGATCCCGAATTGCATCCGCGCAAACCGCCTCCCACCAGGCATCCAAAAACTTCCCGCAGTTCAGCCGGAACCACGGGCGTGAAAGTGAACCGCTGGTCCCCTAAGCATGCGCTGCATCTCCGACCGCGTGACATATCGATAGTCCCGGATCTTCTCGATTTTGACCTTGACGTTGAAGTCTGCCTTGCTGAGGATGACGGAGGCACCTCGACCAAAACCACGCAGTCAGCACTGGTGTCCAAGCCTATCTTCACAGAGGCAGAGAACCCAAAAAGAGACGCAAGGCTTACTCTCATGCTCCCCCAACTGCGCATCCCCGGGGCACCGGTAGTGTATCCGCGTGACGAAGTGCAACGACTCCAGCGGGACAGCGTCCGGGGTGCTCCCCAGCTCGTGCTGGAGCTTGCGCTACGCCCGGGCGCCGGGATCCCGCGATGCCGCCGGTTCTCCCTCTACCGCGAGCGGGTGCGAGCAGCACGTATTGGTCTATTGGTCGGGGAGGGTGATCTTGCGGCTGGCGCGCTGGTGGATCAGGAGGCGGTTCTGGGTGTCGGACAGAAGGACGGAGGAGGCTCGGTGGAGGAGGTTGCGGTTAATGTTTGCGCGTTGGTGGCCTGGACGTGATGGATGCATATTATCAGCTGATGTTTTGGAGAGGGGGGGGGGGGGGGGGGGGGGGGGGAAGCATCATACCGTCAGACATGTTGGCAGCTAAGGAGATCCCAAGTGTGAGATTTTTCTTCTACGCATAACGTACAAACTCTCTTACTGGCCATGCTGATTTCTTTGTCCCTCTTATTCCCTCTTATCGATGACGATGCACATATCCTCCATCGATGCATTTTGGCTTTGTGAGTGATCTCCGGTGCGCGTGGCGGATGCGAGGGGCGTGTTGGATGAGACGTCCAGCGGTTGGACGTCTGGGAATAGATGGAAGATGTTCTTCGGGGTGATTTGGGGTGATTTGGGGTGCCCACTGTTGGGTTTGGGCACCGGAGCGGACATTGCGAGTACTTGGTTTTGTTGAATGTGAGAGAGAGTAGAAGATGTGTGGGGTCTGACGGCGGAGCATTGTTTATGCTGAGCTCTACTGCCGGGGGTGGTTGTGACCGGCTGTGCTCCCATGCTTGTCGCCACCGGCTGTCGTGTCCAGCATGATATTAAGTACAGGAGACTAGAATGTGTCTCGTTCGTTTTACCACGCGCCATTGCACTTGCACTTGGATCACTCTCAATCAACCTGCGCAGCAACCCACTCCACATTCAGCAGTGATGGTGACACCAAAGCAACGCTCTTCTCTGTCAAGCAACCAGAAGGAACAGACCTGATGGCAGGAATATCTCTCAGCTCAGTGGCCGCGTACGTCTTTATTGGAAAGACGGCGACCGTGGCCGGTGTTCTTGCCCCCGATATGCAAAAGGCCGGCGCATGCACGTTCATCTTTGTCAGTGAGATCACAAGCCCAAACGCAGCTCTGAAGGACACAATCCAGGATCCCCAAATAAGTGGAGCCACAGTGCTTCTCTACACAGACTGTCTGTCACAGATTGATCGTCTGAAGACGGTGCTCAGGCTCTGGACCACAGACGGCCGTCGCATCGCAGGAGTGATCTACGACCAGACTGACGCGGCGGTAAGTGCGTTGCATGAAGGTCCAGAACGTCGTGAGTAATTGTGTCGTCCAAGTACGATGATCTCGATGATGTATTATACCATGCAGCGGGGATGCAGAATCTACACGAGAGCACCGCCGCGCTGCAGTTGGACTTTTCCCTCGTCTACTGCGAGAAGGACACTCCTGCTGCTGCGATGGCTAGGCGGTTGGGTTGCCATCGGTCTTGTTTTCGGCTCCCATTCAAGCCGCTGCAGCTCGAGAGTAGATCTTGGGTCGCGGACGCAGTTGAGGCCCAGATCCTAACAGGCTGTCGATCGGTCTTCCCAGACCCGGTTAAGGCAGAGGGGCTGGATCTGCATCCAAGTCCCGCGACGGAGAGACTCTACTCTTCGTCCTCGGGTGGCACCACTGCCCAGACTAACCCTCTTACCGCTGGTTGCTCCAGTGCAGACAGGAGCGGTTCTCCCACCGCAAGTTCCACGATGAAAGAGTGCGATCAGACATTTGGGCAAAGTTTTGCTGCCAGAACTGATCATTCTCAGAGCAAAGCAGACGCTGGATCTTGGTCGCTGTTCAATCGCGCCACTAAGCAGATCGCCACTCTCCTCACCGTGGAAGCTGAAGAAATTGACCTCGATGCCCCGGTCGCAGTCCTGTGAGTTGACTCCCTGATCGCCACGGCCTCTGCAATTGACTTAAGACAGAGGCCCAGGGTGTGGGTCCCATTCAAGTCTCTGGAGGCGGAGTCCCTGTGGTAGTTTATCCAGCATGTCATGCATTCTCGGGGAGGCTCGTAGCATAGCAGATATGCATACCAGTCAATCGAGACCTGTATTGGTTTTGGAGGATACCAATTCAGGAGCTTGGTCTCGGCGATCAGGCTGATGAGGCACCCGAACAGACTTGCAGTGGACGCTCCTCCTTAGCAAATATCGAAATCAGACTCGCTCAGTGTTGGGGAGGATCAGATTGAGGTCGCCGTGGGCGAGGGAGAAGTCGTGCGGGATGACACAGTAGAGGAAGGAGGGGGCAGGGGTGTCCGCGAAATCAATGCTGTAGGGGTCGCGAAAAACGTCGCCACACAAGCAGCGAGGGTATGCCTTTTACACAAGTTGGTAGGCCAGAGCGTGGAAGTAGATGTAGTCGAATGAGCGTTGCTGGAGCTTCGCCTTTGATGGTTGCCGGGAGGCTTTCCGGGTGGTAGGATACTGCTGGTAGGAGGCGGCCAGACCCACGGTATAGCACCGCAGGGAGTACTGCACGACGATGGCGGGATATTCTGTCGTGGGGCTGGGTTGGGACAAGTCATACACCTAGGTGTGTGGAATATGAGGGGCGCAGGCCTGGCTCGTCGACGATGGGGGCATCCGGACATCCGGGCATCCGGGCCGATCAGCATGCCCACGGAGCCGGCTCCACAAGCACCACTACCCTCTCCCAGGGTGATGTCGCTGACACCCCGGTCATCCTCACGCCAATCACGAAGAGGGTGGGTGCGTTCTGGTACGATAGTGAGCCGACCACGTCGATGATTCGGTTGTCTATCAAGAGGGAGGTGTCGGATCTGGCCGTGATTGATCAATGGGCCCGATCGGATGCGCGCGTGGTCGTGGCACCCAAGCGATATGCTATGCTGCGGTCGGGTTCTGTGGGAACGTATTTCTTGGGCGACATCGGGACAGCGCACGAGGGTGAGAACAAAATCAACGTGAGGGAACCACGGGTTTCTCCGTAGACTGGAGTGTTAGCGGTACTTTCTGGACTGGGGTTGTGAGAGTTGGTGGACGGATCACTCACCTCTTCAGAGGAAAGAACATCAACCTTGCTTGAAATAATGGCGTTGAGGGTTGTCTTCTTCTAGTCGAACGAGGTTCAATCCGATTGATGGTAGGTATTCCAAAGAATTTTAGTGCAGTCGTTGCGGCGTGGGGGGGGGTATCAATGCGCTCGAGTACTGTGAATAAGGCAAGGATGAGATGGTCGCCGCAGTCAGAGTCGTGACTCTCGGTCCTAGACTCGCAAGAATCTGCACTGCATTTGATCAATGTTAGCACAGGGTAGTTAGCCCAAGTCAGGGGATCAAAGGAAGAAGGGGGGTTCAGGGTTGACATCAGCACGTCCAGTGTAGCGGAGTGTCGGAAGCGACCCATTTGCCGTCGGGAATGGCTCGATAGCGGCCGACTGAGGTGCATACACAGCACAGAGGAGAAACTTGGCATGTTTATTGCAGAAAGTAAAGGGAGTAGTATGCAAGAAAAAAGAACAAAGACAAAAACATACAACAGAAGGGATTCGCTGGTGGTCACCCACCCAACTACTAACCTCCCGGCGTGTGGCTTGAGTACGGCTGAGCGGACGGGAAGCCCTATTTTCCACACCCTGTGATCGTATGTGTTTGAGGCCTAACTTCAAGAAGTCATTACTGTACACGCCAGTTGTCGAAAGGATGGAAGGCTCGGTAGGTGGAAGACTGCGAGTCGCAAATCCGGAGGAGTAGGGCGGAAACTCGTTCAACGCGTTCATGTGTCGGGTGGGAGTGTTTCGCACGGTTCGTCTATACAGAAAGGGTTCTCGGGGGATGGTCATTTCGATTCAGGTGTGGTAGATCGACGATGATG
>NW_020291642.1:987552-1071543 GCF_003184785.1 Aspergillus japonicus CBS 114.51 | reverse complement strand
CCCTCCCCCTCCCCCTCCCCCCTAAACCGACCAGACCTCACCAACGAAACCGCCCCATGCACCACCCTCAACTCGCGCTCACCCCACCCGCGCCGTCCGCGCCGCGCCCGCCCGCGCCGCGCATCCGCCTCCGCCTGACTCTCCAGCCGCCCGTTGGGCCCCCGCCGCCGGTGCCAGAACCCCGCCGCCCCCAGCCCGTGCCGCGCGATGCTGCCGCGCCGCGCTTCTTGGAGGAGGACTCGGCGTCGGAGGATGCTTGCGGTGCGGCGGGGGCGGGGGCTGTGCGAGCTGGAGGTGGAGGTAGACTCGGGAGTAGACTCGGAGGTTGAGGTGGGGTTGTGCTGCTGGTGCTGATCCTGCTGCTGCTCGTGGTGGTGATGGTGTTCGTGATGGGGCCGGAGGGGCGAGTGGTCTGAGGCGTGGGTGGTGAAGGTTTTGGAGGGGCCGTAGAGGTAGGGGGTTGGTTTTCGGCGTTTGCGCGGGGGGACTCCGGACTTTTGGGAGGGGGATGAGGTCTGGGAGGAGCGGGAGGAGCGGGAGGAGCGGGAGGAGCGGGAGGATTTGGAGGATCTGGATCGAGGGGGCGAGGGGGCGGGGGGGCGTGAGGGTGAAGAGGCTGGGTATGGTTCTTCGAGGCCGGAAGTGCAGGTGCTTGGGGGCAGGACTGAGGGCTGGTGGGAGAGCGCGGGGGAGGGCGGTGCGGTGGGGAGGATGTGCGAGTCGGGGTCGTGGGTTCTTGGGTACTGTTTCCCCCGTTATATTAGTTTCAGGATCAGGCTGACCAGAGGCAGAGGGGACGGGTTGGGGACGTTACATTGCGCAGGTCGGAGAGATCGGGTCCACCGTCTTCGGCCAGCTGCCTTAGGTGGGCTCGTTGCGCTTCGGAGAAGTGGCTGTACACGTCTGGGGCGAAGGTGCGAGCTCTGTATCCTTCGACGTCAGTCTGATAGATATGTTGAGGAAGGCAGTGGTGGCATACCTCGCCGGATGCGCAACGCGTCCCTTTTGTTTGTGTTTGATCTCGAGCTCGAGTAGCGCATCTGGAGTGAGATGGCGGGCTTTTTCGTAACGGGCACGGCTTCTGGACACAAGAGATATCCTTCGGCTGCGTTTGGGCTTGGGGGCTTTACGAGGATCGGAAGGCATGCTAGTTGGTATACTCCCTCAGGACTGGTTGTAATGTATATTGATATGATGCAGGTCGATGTTTGTCGTTTGTCGAATCACGATGACAAGAGCGGGCTGCGAGGAATCTTAGTTGAAAGCAGAAGTAGAGTCATCAATTGAGCTGGTATAATTCACACAGGATGTATTTATCAATTTCTCTTCTGGCCTAAGATATAATACCATTTCACAGACAAAGAGCAACCGGAATTCGTCAGACAAAGGCCATGTCCTTTGTGAATGAGCTCTGTCGTGCATCCGACCCCCCCCATTGCAGAAGAGACAAAGAGACGGCTTGTGATTCAGGTTATTCTACTGAAGCCCACCGACATGTTCATTGTGCCGGACAATAACAATTGTGGATCTGGTTCTTCCTGAAACACGTAAATCTGCCGGTGGGTTTATGTCCGATATCACCAGACTGCTCACCGGGAGCTGGCACTGAGATGACAGACGAACCTCCTGGACATAACAAGGACTTCCACCTTAATTCAGAGGACTTCAAACCACTACATCTCCGCCCAGGTCAATGCTCGCTTGCCTACATGTCATTAGTCCCGTTCAGTCTACACGCCAATGACTTAGTGTGCCGTTAGTTTATCATCTACCCAGTCAATACCAAATCCCCCCCGTCTCCGTACGTATCCCAACAACAACAGGAGTAACCTGGTCAGCTACCCTAAAGACCTGTACACAGAAGGCAGATCATACACCACATCGCTGCCCACCGGCTCCGTACTAGTCATAGGCTGTTTGCTTAGACGAGGCTGCGGCTTCGGCACACGAGTCAAAGGCTGCTGCTGATCAGTGAACGGATCATACACCGTCTTCTCTCCGACGCCATGGCAGAACCGCTCGAACCAGCTCTCAAACTCGACCCTCGACGAGTAGTCTCTCAAGTCGATCACCCCAGGGATCAGCGGAACGAGGCGGCCCTGCAGGTCGGGATCGGTGCACCTCTTTGCTATCTCGATGCTATGATTACCTACCCCCGGCGGTACTTCGGGCTTCTCGCAGCGATGATGCACATAATAGAAGAGCCCGACGCGGGCGGAGAAAGCGACCACGACGGGCCGTCCGGGAAGGGGGAGTCTCTCCTCCGCCTCATACCCGCCACCCCAGCCTTCGCGGACATGCAGACGACGCAGGACGTACTGCATGGTGGACACCCATTCGTCGACACTCTCATCCCGGGCGCGGCGTAAGAAACAGTGGAAGCCACTGCAGCGGAAGGCGTCCATGGTAATCTCGCGGTATCCGGGTGGGCGGACACAGTCGAATAGCCCCGTATCAAAACTAGAGCCGGGGCTGTCCGCCTCATCCTGATATCTTCGAATCAACTTCTTGAGATATCGGTCCCAGCCCTCCTCGATGGATCCAACATATAGATGGTCGGGAAGATGGAAGAGCATGTCGAAGTTGATGGAGGGAGCAAAGCCGGGGTAGGCTAATCGGTCATACGCCGCTCTGTGATGAAGGGTTAGATGCTGCCCAAACCCCTGCCGTGAGTGGGGAAGCACCCTCCTACCTGCGCGGCATTGTAACCGTTTTTGTGTAAGGAGCATCCCCGCTAGGGACGTCCACGAAGTGCCACTGCACAGAGTCGATGATACTGCGTCTTGAGGGATCTTCGATTCCGATGATCGGGGTCAGTACTAAATCCTTGTAGCATCGCATAAACCCCCCTCGACAGAGTCGGGTAGTACTCTGGGTTCCAGTGCGCCTGTCCACCAAGGTGTAGGAAGGACTGTGAAGGTCAAAGTCAACGATGGTATAATGGTCATTCAGCCGAAGCTCGGACAGACTGGTCTTGCGGCAATAAGCCGACAGTTTGCTGAGACTGCGATACGTTCGAGCATCGGTGAGCTGCATCACAGTTGCTAGAGTCTCGTTAGGCAACACATGGGACACGGCACCTTCCAGATCATGATATGTGGCTGCGTCGAAGAAACGCAATAGTGTCACAAAGACGATGGAATAGTTCATCTTCTCGGCAAGGCGCACTGTCAGTGACTGGTTAGTGTCATCCAGTTGACAATCGTGACCGTTGGGTATGGCCAGATCACCGGACCTAAAATTTTGATGAGACCGGGTGTGCGATTTGGAATCTTTGACATTCCCCAAAGTACGAGGCAATCTATTTCGAGGCCCTCTTGCGAATGAAGAGTTAGTGTCATCAAACTCGAACAATGTCATAATTGGACTTCTCTCCACAAGAATGGCCAGGTCTGATTGCGCCTGGACACGCAGCAGGATTACATCCAGAATCGAGAAGACGATCGCATAGAATGATTTGCGCCCCTGTTCGAGTCCGGCTTCTACGGCCTCGGCAATTGCGGCGTCTTCTATGTCGACGCGATCCAGGCCCGAGACCAAGTGGACCAAGACACTATCCAACCAATACGTTGTTTGCCGGGGAGCCGACCCGGACCCCACTCCGGGATGGTGTGACTCGTGCAAAAATCGGGGCAGCAGGGTTGGTCGGAGGCTCGGAAATTCAGAGTATGAAGACTTTGAGCCATGAACCAGGTAATACCCTTCCTTCTTGTGGTTAGCATCCAAGGAACTGGGATTCGCAAACGATACAGCACCCGTGGCCAGAGACACGATAGCATATGCTATTTCTCTGAAGGGAAAGTCTGTGGGGCCCCATTCGAGATAGCTCCCGTCCAGGAGATCGCGATAGTGCCCCTGCAATCGTGTGAACGTCGAGGCCAGAAAGGACTCCCGAAGGAAGGAGATGTCTTGAGAGAGATAGAAGGACTCTGGCGCAACCACCTTGACCTTGAGCCGGTTGAACATCTCAATCAAGGTCTCGTTCACTTGAGGCTTGAAGGTGGGGTCGGCAAGCACATGTTGGGGTGTCCACTTGGCAGGTGCGCGGCGGCGACGAGCATCCTTACCGAGGTACAGGATCCATTTCTGGTCGCTAGCGATGCTGGAGAGCCGGAGATGAACGGCATTGTCGATGCTGAAGATCTCTTTGTCCAAGTCGACGGTGTAAACCCATTCATGATCTCCGTTCCGCCATCCCGGGGGCAGTAGCTGCAAAGGCGGCGATTCAAGCCGGTCGTCGAGGGCCAAGTAGCTCATCTCGTAGCGCTCAGTGAGGGAGGCGTTCGAGTCCTCGTCGATGGACTGGATGGCCACGGGGAGGCACTGCGTTTCGAATTGGTGGACGAGACGGGAAAACGTGGAGCGAAGAGCTTGGAGCCATGCTGATTGAGGGGTCAGAAATGACTTGCTTGTAAAGAGCTGAGTATATTCAGTGACGTGCCTTGGTACTGGATGGAATCTTCAGGGATAGTGTCGACCAACTCTATGCCCAGACCTTCCGGATAACTGTCCCACCGGTTAGAGTACGCAAAGTACCTACCACGGCAACGAATGAACAGCAGGCCTTTGACGGCCATGATAAAATAATGGCTATTGCTTGATAGTCGAGATCATGAGTATTGAAAAGGCAGAAGAATGAGAAGGAGATGTCGGATGGGTGTGTGTTTGCGAGAGGGGATGAGGGATGAGGGAGGAGAAGGAGAAGGAGAAGGAAGAGAAAAAGGTGGGGTATGAGAGACTATGAGGGGAAGTAAACAGAAAATACTACTGGCCACCAGCCACAAACACAGCAAACTCGCGGCTGACAAGGATTCACACCACCGCTGAATTGCAACTGGAAGCTGGGACAGCTCAGATATGGTCGATTCATTGGGGAAAATATTTCAAAAAAGTAAATGCAGCCAAATGCAGCCATAGAAAGACTGACAGCATGTGGGGCATGAGGCAATCTAGAAGCCTTAGCGCGCGATAGCTCAAAGACCAAAGATGCAAGCAGCCAAGTGGATTGCAGGCCTAGACTTGCCACTATTCAACTTGCCACTGACAATCATACACAACCCAATTCTTAAACACATCAAAAGAACGGGAAGATAGTTCAAAATATTCATATCAATATTCATATTCGATTAAAGAAAGTGGCCTTCCAATTGAAGAGCCATAGCCATCACCGCCACATCATGCTCCGCAACGCTGTCAATGCCAGTAGTTAATAGTCTCGAGCACCCGAAAGCCCACCCTAGCGACAGCGAAACTCACCGGTTCAATCTGGTTGCGGGGAAAGTCCTGGATCTTCCAGAACTGCAGGTTATACTCATCCTTCTGGCCGTCCTTCTGGACATGACGCAGCATCTTGGTGGACCAATTCAGCTCGGTCTGCTCCTCGTGCTCCCAGTCCACATTGGACATCAGTCGGTAGAGCTTCGAGTTGAGGTCCTTGTGGGCTTCTCCGAGGCACTCCCCGTCGCGCGTAATGACCCGGACCAGGACATATTTCAGGCTGGGAGCGATTTCCGCCGGAAGGAAGTCCTCCGTCTCAAGGCGCACCTCCACCTGGGACTTGAGAAGTATCAACAGGCCTGGAAGCGAGAGGTCCTGCTTGCCTTCAACCCAGAAGTCTAGGGTCCAGAGATTGTGAGTTTCTCTCCGCGATGAAGGCATTGTTCTTGTTGTTGAAGGTGGAATACTTACTGGAGTATGTCAGCTTCTTTATGATTCGGGGTGGGGTGTGGAGCTGTCTCTGCATTGGGTGTGATGGGTCCTTTTATATTGCATGCTGGATATAGGGATGAGAGGGTTCGTAGCTGGAGATTTCCCAAAGATGCTAGTCTACGTGGCTTGCGGCTATGCGATTGGCGGAGATGGTCGAGCACAAGGGATTTGTAGAACAATGGATGTTGTTGAATCGAACATCATCCAGGGGACTGGCGAGGATCACGGAGACAAAGGAGGCGTCATTTCAGCTGCCATTGTCTGGCTATACCAACTAGACTCGGTGTTGACTGCTTCATGCGAAGGATGCTCAGCCTCAATGGAAAGCACCGACTATGGCATGTTCCAAGTCTGCGGGCCTCCGAGGCATACGAGACATACGAGACATACGATTCTCGGTCTTGAGTTTGAGTAAAATATAATCATCCTCAGTTCGAGGATGGCGGGCATTGGTTGCTCCAGGAGCACGCGCGGAAAAACAAGAAGCAAAAAACGACAACAGTCGGATTTGAACCGACGCCTCCGAAGAGAATAGATTTCTAGTCTATCGCCTTAGACCGCTCGGCCATATTGTCTTATTGATGATAAACAATGTCGTACTAAGCAATATGATACAGCTGTAAGGTTTACCTCACGTTCAACCACACTTGTTTGTATAGTTTCATCTCAATTGCGATGATCATTTCGACCGGCTTCATACTCCATGATATAATTGAGTATAATGGCTTGAAGTCTCCCTTATATCGAATTGTCAACACATTTGGGCTTTGTGGCTTCTCACGCGGCGACTGCTTGGAACAAGAATATATGCCGAGGTATTGAGTCATCGATCATCTCCTGTTATGAAGAACACTTATATGAACAGTCTTTACAGCACAGAACAAAAGAAGTCACCTCTAACCTGAGGCCGAGGTGAACTTTTATCAACCCTCCATCACCACTCACTTGCAACCCAACACGGAACCTTACGTTATCCAAAAGCCGCACGAAACTACAGCTGAAAACAGTCAAAGAAAATAAGTTGAATGTGATCTACCTGCCCCTGCCTGATTTCCACCCATCAGCAACTTGAACTAGAATTCAACTTAAACCACTAAGATCGACCAACAAACTGCATCCCGCCTCGCACCATTTCTCATCTAAATTCCCGACCACCAAACATCACAGCCACCAAGTTTTGACAATCAAATCTTCTGGAATTTGATGAAGAAACAGATATTCATTCTCCGAGCACGGAAAGTCGGCATACCAAGGAAGATCAGTCTTGACCACATCGAGCCATGTATCCAACTTCATGACGGTCACCCAGTGCCCCTCTCGGGATCTAAACGTCCCCAGACGGGGAGCATAAATCATGAGCACCCTGACATTCCTCTCCCCAGCACGTTGGCGTCTCTTGGCGTCACGAAACGCCCATTCTCGGTCACTTGAACTGGAAATAAATGCACTCGGCTCCCGGTTCCCCCAGTCGAGGTGTGGCAACACTTCACCCTGCAAGTGTGACCTTTCCCTCCTGTCCCGGGGTTCAAATGGGACCCATTGATCTCCCTCGGACCGGATCCCCACACCTTCGATCATCCGAGTCCTGGAGTGGTCGCTCTCGACACGAAAGACAAAACGACCTGACCCCCACGATGGCATCCTGGCGAACGAAAATCAAACAATACTAATATTTAACTTCCGCTGCTTCAGTTTTTAAAAAAAGCGCTCCCAGGCAAATATCGTCCAGAAACCCCTCACAGCTGCATACGAGAATAAAAAGGAAGTAAGAAAGCCAGCGAAAACAGCGAGGGCAGGAAGCACATTTAAATATCTACTGTGCCGCCTGCTCTACGCGCTCAGACAGGCCAACGCATCGACAAGGACGCGTCCGCAAATCAGGCGGCACCACGTCGGATTATGACTCACCGGAGGCTGTACTAGTTAGTAGACACCGCATACTTCCCATTCGGGAAATTAGTTAGTAAAGGTATCTAACTTATGATTAGGTACAGCACTACCTAGTAGGGTAGCGTCGGCGACAGGAAGTGCTTATGTGGAGGCCATTCATCAGCGGCTGTTGCACTGCCACGGATAGTTGTTGTATTGCTTAGCCACTACGCTTTAAGTCTTCAAAGGTCCGTCGCAACTGCGCCTCCAGCTTATGCATGCACAGGTCAAGTAAGCTCACTGTAGAAATGTGACACAAGCTGTGCCGTCCGTCACCTGATCGCAGTGGGGTAAGAACCACTGATGATTACTGCCAAAGACTGGGCACGCACTTTCACAGACACATGCAAAGAAGATGATTCCAGTGCAGCCCATATACATTGCCTGTCCCATATCTTGATTGAACCGACCGAAGGATAGCGAAAGCAAGAAAAGGGAAGCCAGAAACATGAAGTAGTCTCAAGCCAACAATCCTTTCCGAGCCCACCACGTCCACTGGTCGCACAATCGGATCTCGCAGTCAGCAAGATATGATACCGTCTCACAGATCTCAATAAATCCATCTCAGGTCGCAGATCACCGCCGCCCGGAGCAATACGATCAAGATCGAATCAAGGAGTCGCTCATTCCTCGGGAAGAGCGTGACCACATTTATATGCCCTAAAGGCGTGCATAGCCCGCCTCGGCAAAGAGTCCGTCGAGGTTGTTGGAAACCGGTGGAGAGAGTGACGCATGCAGGAAGATACTTATCTTGGATAAAACCGAGGCAGCCCTTTGAGTACAACTGGAAACATATTGTGCTGGCAGCCTACTAGTGTATCGATTTGCGCAAGCCTGCAACTACCGTGATGCTATACAAGTACCCGGTGCGGAGGCTGGGTGCGGAATCCCGGACTACTCTGCATAAATTGGCGCATGAAGAGATAAGCATCGTCCTACCGAACAGGAACCTATGGTGAAATTTTCCGTATGTACACCAGAAGAGTAGGAGGCTGGCACTTTGACTAGAGATTATCTTTGATACGCGCATGCGTGGCTTGAAGCTGCACCATAGCCCACCGTCACATATACGACAGCGCTAGGACTTCATCTATTGTACATCCGCTAGATTATCTTAACATTCACCTACCAAATCCAGATGAGTTTTACCAAACTGATCAAGGGATAATCATTGAAAAAGTTCCGCGAGATGACAACGGTCAAAGCTTCGGATAAGCGTGATCAGCAGCAAGGGTTCCCCACAAGCCTGTACTGTACACCGACTGCAACACCTGACGCTTACTTACACAACATCGAGATCTCCGATGATTACGCGTATTGCATTATAGTTCTCAGAGTCCGTGAAACAACACCGAGATGAAGCTGCTATGAAAGAACAAAGGTTGCCAGAGAATCCTGGGTATAAAGTCATGATGCCTACCACCTAGATCGCCCCAACCTCGCAGCAAGTTCCCCAAAGAGACATCTCGCTGCTGACCTTGCTCCCTTCACACTTACCACAAATCTCCTCAAGTCATAAATCCTCACTAAGACCACAAGATGAGATTCCCAGGCACACCTTCGGCACGATCAACCCCCGGGAGAAGTGGGACATCAACTGGAGCGATGTGGCGCCGTAAGTACACTTCAGTTTTCTAGTATTCGAATCAAAGAGGCGTTCTTTTTCTTATCAAGCCTGCAAAGGTAATAAGCTAATATAGCCTAGAGGAAAGCCTCGCCAGGCCAACTTCTGGCTCACGCACTACGCGCATCAACCCGAGTTCCAGCCCATCAAGCTCAACGAGGAGCCGGTAGATATCCACGAAGAAAGTCGATATCAGGTTCAGCCGCGCTACGATGTGCCATGCGCGTGAGTTTAATCCCGTCTAGAGTGTAATTCTCAACCAGCGTACTGATCGATTTTGATGACAAGGAACGGATGGCGGATCTGGGCGATGGAACCCTCGAAGGACCCGGTGAACAATAAGGACCCTATCGCCGAGTCCGAGGATCTGAACACTTCCTGCGGGGGAGGAGAGTCGGAGGATTAGGACAAGCCGAAAGGTACTCGAGCTATCCTGCTTCGAGGTATCATATTCATTTTGGGGGGGAGACAGGGAAAGCACCTAGTATATGGTAACCCTAAGCCTTGGTATGAGTTTTCCGCTGAGATAGGTTTTCCTCATACCGTCATGCAAATGCAAAGGCTACCTACCGTAACAACCATCTAGTACTGTACCCAACATGGAACATGATCATCAATCCAATTCCAACTAAACGAACACCTACTAGATATATCATATCCTTACAGCCCAGTAACCCGACCAATAAAACCCCTCAGAAATGATGTGCTCGCATAAACCCCCGGAAACCCCTTCCGCCCGCAGCCATGCCCCCACGAAACCACCCCCACCAGAACCCCAAGCCCGTCGTTCCCACTCCCGGTCCCGGTCCCGGTCCCGCCCGCAACCACAACAGCAGGCCCCCCACTATCCCCGCCACAAGCATTCCTCCCGCCCGCGGGCGTTCCCGCACAGAACATACTGGCGGTCACCGGGCCGAACCCCCGATACCCAGCGCGACACTCCTCCCTCCCGACGGCCGCGACCGTCACAGCCCGCAGGGTCGGGGAGTTCGCGCCGCCCTCGCCGGTGGCGCCCCAGCCCGAGACCACCACCTCCGTGCCGGAGGCGAGCACGCCCGCCCCGAAGGCGGGCAACCCCACGGGCGCGATCGTGAGGCTGTACGTCAGGTTCTCGGACAAGGTTAAGATGGCGAGGTCGTTGTCGACGGTCGGGGCGGAGTAGTTGGGGTGGATGTGGATTGCGGAGACATTCACGAGGATTCCGCCGGCGTCGCAGCGGGCGGAGCCGGCGCGGATGCGGAGGCGGGTGGGCGTGGCGCTGGCGACGCAGTGCGCGGCGGTGATGATGTGCGCGGGGCTGAGGATGCTGCCGCCGCAGGTGCGGGCGCCGCCGTAGAGGAGGGCGATTTGGTAGGGGTGGGCTTCGATGGGGACTTCGGTGCCGCCGACGATGCAGGGGGTTACGAGGGCGGGGACTGGTGAGAGAAGGGGGAGGAGGGATCTCATTTTGGTGGGTTTTGAGGGTAAGGTAAGGTAAGGATATGTAAAGGTCGATGGGGATGTGGGGTGGGTTGCCGAATGGATCGCTTTACATCTAGGTCTCCTTATACGAGGGTTCCCACGGCGCAATCCGAGCATATCTTATCTCCAGAATGCAGGAGTGTGCTTGTTGACTAGGCCAAAAGGGTCTCGCATTGTGTGACAGAGAAGCAGGATCAAACCCTACTCCCGGTCCTCGTACGACACGACCTTTGTGTTCATTGGGAGCACTCGGCAGATCTGGTGACAAACGCAACCCCACCACAAGTCATTTGCTCTTCTCTGGATCTAATCACCGCAGAGATCGTCGCGCCCGGTGACCCGGCAGTAGGACGGTTCTTCCGGAGTGGGAATTATGGTTCTGCGGCAGGAGGCGTCCCTGGTTGCGCTCGGATGTTGTATGTCGGTATGTGTATACTGAACTCTCACCTACTCAGAGAAGAGTTCGCATGTACTGTACCATACGATCGAGTACTTATAGTCAAATGTGCTTGGAATCTCGCTGCGGATGGAATGCTCGTTTCCTGCAACCTGTGGATGTAATGTTTGTTCATTCTCCAGTAAACCAATTGTAATCACGGAAGGAGGTGCAAAACAGGACTGGCGACTCCAGGCTCGTCCATTTGAGAGCCAACGCGTCCCAGGGCCGAGAGCACCACCGTGATCGTGCCAGAATGCTGCTGGCCCGATACAGAGCCAGTCAAGATAGGTCAATACAGGGAAACAAAAGCTTGCTTGAAAGGGGAAACTTATGAGACTTTTGGGAGGTTGTCAGCTCTAATAGTTTTACAGACACCAGGATCAGGGACAAATATAACAACAAGTGCATTATAGCGGCCCTTCTTCATAGACTGATACGAGAGTAGTAGCACTAGCCGATAACCCTAATAAAGGTACTGTCAGGTCGAGGCCTCGCGATAGGAAGGAAAATATTCAACCCAATACTGAGGAAACCAAAAAACAAAACACAAAACTCTTGATACGGACAGCATTTTAGCGACTTCTGGTAAATTTCCATAAAGTAAACACCACATGGTTGCTGATTTGGTGAAATGGCCATCCGCAGTGGCGAAAGACAAGTGTAGACTCCAGCAAAAGCATGAAGCAGCACTGAGAAGCTTGGCCTCAGCGATGACCTGCACGAGATTAGCCATCAAGAAGACTCTGCGATCTGGAACCCGTGGCTTGGTATGATAGACTATACTCCCCGGAGCACAATACAATGGCAGCTAGTACCTTAGAACAATCGGTGGATTCTACGATTGCCCCGTTAGGAAAGACGTTGCTTTTCTTGACCATTATGAAACATGCATTCCATACCGCTTGCATTGAACTACTTCGATTTATGAACGTCCCTCCTTTGAGGGCTAGGCCATCATCATTCAAAAGGACAAGTCACCATGGTATACGCTGCTCGGTTCGACCACCGACCCAATCCTGCATCTTAAGACCGGCGATTTCCCTACCTGTTCGTCTCTACGACGCCGTTTCATGACCAAGACGCTGGTGGACCTTAGGACGTAGCCTGTCCGCCGCTTTTCCACAGCGGAGCAAAACCACCCGAGGGCTTCCAGCCGCTTTGCTTGTAGCCAGACTCGTTGTCACTAGCTTTCCAGCCGGCCTGTTGGTAGCCGGATTGATCGTTGGGGGACTTCCACCCTCCCTGCTTGTAACCGGTCTTGTCATCAGAAGACTTCCAATCGCCCTGCTTGTAGCCGGACTGATCGTCACCGGAGGACTTTGACGTTCAAGGTTAACAGTTTTAGTTAAGTTATCAAGTAAGGTATGTAAGTTACTACTTGGCACTTACCATCACGATTCACTACTAGTGCACCCCGCAACTTGGCCAGGAAATCATACCCGTACTACCCCTTACATTCTCTCCCTTGACGCCTTGACAGCGGACTCAGCTGCCGCATCCGCACTGGTGGTACTGTAATGTGTTATCCACAACTTAGGTATGTTGTGTAACAACCGGAATACCAGCTTGACACATTCCAACATCAATCAAATCAATGGAACGCTGTCACGTTGCATTTGCACTAGCGACATGGGAAAAAAAGATTCGCTGCTCCGAAGGAGTGACACAAGAGACGGAAGGAAAAAGAGAGAGAGAGAGAGAGAGAGAGAGCCAGGGACACCCAAAAAACCCATGCCATGGGCAAAAAAAAAGTCCTTCAATTCCTTTCGTTTTTAAGTCATGTCCGTCCACGGTCCACTCCACCTCTCAACAACAACAACCATGGTCTTCTTCCCCCCATCTGGCGGCGATTGATGGTAAGTGCAGGGGTCTTTGGAATGTATGGTAGAAGTCACTTCCTGGGCTGTTTTCTATGGGGTGTTTTGGCATGTCCTTCTTGACCCCCTGGTTTGCTGGACAGTCGTTGACTTCTGTTCTGGAAGATGATTCCATATGTACTGTGACGATGCCTGCTATCATTCCGGATGACCCTAAAAGTAAGGACCGCAATGCCAGCTCGACCTGTTTGTTACCTGCGTCTTCAGACTTGCCTGCCCCTTGCCTTGTCTGGTCTCTTGCCTTGGTACCTAGTGATACCCTAGTGGCCATATGTCTGATCGGGCGGCTCACCGCTCGCCGCGCCCGTGTCGATGATTTCGCTCAGATAGCCTCAAGACCCTGACATAATAACGTATCCACGTCCTCGGCACTATGCCTCAGTCTATGCCACCCATATACTTATGTTGCTGCAAAAAGCCATTACGCCACAGCCAACGATAGAGTGCAGAGATAAGAAGAAACTAGCACATACGACCACAGGGTGTGGAAAATAGGGCTTCCCGTCCGCTCAGCCGTACTCAAGCCACACGCCGGGAGGTTAGTAGTTGGGTGGGTGACCACCAGCGAATCCCTTCTGTTGTATGTTTTTGCTTCTAGTTTTTCTGTTGTGGGTAATAGTAGACGTACCCAATTTATGAAAAGGATGAAGAAGCAAACAAAGGCGAGAGATTTTCCAAGTAGCGTGGGTAGAGGGGATTGCCCCTGGAATGTCGGCGCAGGTGAAGACTAACTTACAGAGTTGGGCAGAGGACGGGTCCGAACAGCGGGTCGGCGATGCGCCCATGGGTGGACCGCTGATGAATGCTATCCTGTTTACTCCATATACTGTGGTAGATCTTCCCCTCTTGTTTTCAGTCAGTGCACATGCTGTTTTTCCCTGCTCTCATCCTTGCTGTCCTAAACTCAGGGACCCCGCGACCCCGCCTCAATCTCGAGAACCGAGAGCGACCACTTCAAAAGTGTTGCACAAACAACGAAAAGTCGGCCCAGCTTAGCCATGTATGTCCATCGACACCAACAATTCTGATTTCCTCGGCTCCCTCGGCTCCATGGTTGACCTCCCCCTGAAACAGAAATAAAGAGGTAGGCAATGCTTGGGGAAGGACCCTCAAGCCTGCAGACTCCTTGCCCTTGAATGTATAGGCGGAGAAAAGTAACTGAGTAGAATTCTGTCTGGTTGGCGTTTGCTGAAGCTACAGATGCTCTACTCTAACGGACGGCAACCCCCTAAATATGATGGAAGAGTAATATCTCGTTCCACGGAAAGTGTGTCTCGGCTCTATGTACGATAGTATGAAGATAATATAATGAGATATCTACAACCCTCTCCCCTTGTGCATCAGCGGACAGTATTCCCATTCAAGCCGAATTCTCCACATGCAGCATCACCCCGGGCAGACCCGACCCCTTGGAGACCCCAAGTCCATCGGAAACTCTGACAACCGACTGCCGCACGGCGACGGTCAGTGCACTCGGACCGCAGCACGCGACCGCCACCTCGCCGTTGGCTTGCAGCACCGCTGCCTCGATGTACGCGTCAAAGGTGGGCCTCCCGGTCTGCACCGAGACCCCCGGCATGGTCAGCAACAGCTGGTCGGCGGCGGCAGCAGGGCAGACGGCAAGCTTTTCGCTGCCGTAGGTATCGCCGCCCGCTTGGGGGCTGTCGGTTGGAGTCTCGATCGGAGCATCTTCTTTTTCTCCTTCTGCTTCTTCCGCCCACTCGGTAGTGGTGGTGTCGCGGGTGATGAAGAGTTTCACGTGCAGATGGAACGCGCCGCCTTGCTGTTGTTGCTGCTGCTGCTGCTGCTGTTGCTGCAGCACCTCCCGCAGTTCCTGTTGGATCCAGGACAGGCACTGCCGCTCGCGCACTACCCAAATAAAGGTGACGTGGCGCAGGAGACCGATTTCCTGGCGCGGGAGGTGGGCAAGATGAAGCAGCTGGGACAGCGTGAATGTGACCCCAGTCCCGCCGGCTATGAGCAGAACGGAATCGAAGCTCGACAGGTCTGGGACGGTGCTCGGGTACGGCCCATCGATCCACGCCCGGTAGGCCGACGGGTGGCGGTTCACGGCTGCGTGCTCATCCGCGAGGGGCTCTTCGGACTGCGGGGACGACAGCTCGGCGGCGGTACGACGGGCGGTGCGCAGCAGTCGATCGGTGAACCCGCTCCGGGCTTTGAGGATGAGGATCAGGTCGCCGTGGTGCGAGGTCGGGGTGGACAGGATGGTGGCGGGATGCGTGGACAGCGGCCAGGCTAGGCGCGGTAGCGAGAGCAGGATATGCGCTCCAGGGGACCAGCGGCGGAGCGGGTGTGCGGTGATGCACACGCGAGTAGCCCCTCCCGCCATGGCTTCCAGACGCGCGTGCCCCGGACGAGCAGCGTTGGTGTAGCCCACCCAGCAGAATCGGACAAGCATCGTGACAATCCAGATGGCGGCGCTCACGTAAATGTACCGCTGCGTGGAGGGCTCGGTGCCCATCTGCAGATGATAGGAGATGGCGATGATGAAGCCGAAGAAGGTGATCAGATGCTGAATCACGAACAGCTCATAGCAGAGGCTGCGAAACGGGGCCAGAGTGGTGAGATTCATCCATAGCACAAAGGCATACGCGGCGATCCCGGTGATCGGACACGAGTCCGTCGTCCACTCTAATCGGCTAATCTCGTACACATCCCACCCGTGGTTCTGACAGGCGAAATGCAAGGTGGACAGCAGCAGCAGACCCCGAGCTACCCAGCGGTGATAGAGGTTCAACCGCGTGTAGTTGGACACCCCACAGAAGAGGCCAATCAGGTTGAATTTCCCGGCCAACGCCACGAGGAGAGGGATTTGCGCGGTCGCGAGCCATCCCGCCCGCGTTCCCAGCAGCTGCCAGTACATCGCCCCAGGCGCATGGTTGTTGTTGAATTCCAGCCCAAGAAGAAAACTGAAGTAGGCGGCGATGAGCCAGAGCGAGCCCATCGGCGGGATTTGAAGCCATCGGGGGGACCATTGGAGATAGGAGGCTTCACGCACCAGCGCGGTCGAAGTGGCAAGCCCGGTGCTGAAAGCGGTATAAAGCTTTCCTGGTCGATGGCGACCGGGCTTTCTATTTGTAAACATCAGAACTTGAACACTCGGCCCAGTCTACTGTCATGAACTGGAATGTACTCGGGACTTACCGCATTCTGCGAGCCAGAACCCAAACCCGATTTACCGCAGCGACCACCACCAGCAGCGTGATTACTCCGTACCAGAAATGCTCCGCCGCTTGGCTCCCTTCTAACGGAGCCGCGGCCAGGTGCTTGAGATCATGCAGAAACATGGCCTTCTGAGTCTCATTGGTGAGATTGAAGTCCGATGCGCTTAGGGTGCCATGGTAGCTCCCCCCGGACATTCCTTGCATCTGCATTGTGGAGGGCAAACTGAGAGTGATTTGAAGGAATGAGATGATAGTTCATCGGATGACCGGATTCTTATCTCGCGGGCAAACTCGGCCCGCTCAATGCTTAGCAAGAGCTTAGCAGGTACGGGTGGGACCTGCTGCCGTAATAATCTGCTCAAGACTCACGTAGGCGCACGACTGCATAAGAAACCTAATGCGTACTGATAAGGTACAGCACAAACGATGTAGGCTACCCTCTGCCTCAGGCTTCCACCTTTGTCTCTGTCAAATCGTCAGGACCATTAATGTCACGTGATCTTATATGGGCGCTTGGAAAACATTCCAGCCGGACAAGCTACTTCTTGAAGTACCGACCGGCACCAAGTCAGTTTCCCTCTTTGTACCTTGGTACTATACTGTGCATACTATACCTTTCTGCTGATCTCCCGTAAGCATCACAACTTAATACTAATACTGTTTACTTCTAGTATTCGTCCATACCTAGCGCCTCGGGTGAGGCTTAGGGTAATCAGATTTAAATAAATAAGCCTAACTCTGGCCATTATTATCCTGCAGGGCTCGTCTCAAACGGAAGAGACCAATAATTATAAACAGTTATGATGTAAAAGCTTGAGAAGCGTACTATCGCTCAACTCACAACTAAAGTGCAGGAGGCAGTTTTTTGATTCCTGAAATCTAGGCTACCTGCGCCAAACATAGAACAGGTGATATATAGATGTGTGCTGTAATTTGCGGGGTGTCGACAATCACAGACTTGATTCGGTTAGGCCTCTCCTCCACTGCGGGCGTCAATCAGGCCACCCGCCTGGCAAACCAAGCCCCCCGGACGATCACCGGCATACCCTGGCTCACAGCCACAATGTCTCAGGTGCGGGCGGAGGTCAATGTTTGCTCAAAGTAAGACAAGCATCCAATAATCGATGACAAGTGCAGTAACTTCTGCTCCAGGACTAAAAGTCACTATCCCCTCAGCGCGTGTGCTCTGGCTATAAAGGACATCTCGGCCCATGGAAAACAATGTATTCGAAGAACTGATTTAGCCTCACCCAAACTTGAGCACAGTGCTTTCAGGCTGTGCTACAGGGGTTTCGGTTCGGATCAGGGCTGCATGCTTACTAGACACGGCATTTAGCGCGGTTTGCACGACTGTCCTGCAGGGTCTTCTCGGCCCCTTTCTTGGAGGTTCTTTAGTGAGAGGGGCCACCCATCACACATCATTGGTCTGAAATCCTTGAAGTTTGCTTGAGGTCTGGCTGCGATATTTTTGTCCGCGAATAGGAGACCAGAGGCAGTGCATTTACGTGGTTATGCATCAAACCCCAACACCGGAGTGATCATCGTGGGGTATAGGTCTCATATGCTAACGGCACGCCTTACCCATTGCTTTTTCCAAATCAAGAAGGCATTGGTGAGCTGAAATGATCGGGGGCCCCTCTGGAATACGCATATAAGAGTAGATAAGTTCGCTCCGAACTGTCCGAGAAAGCCATCCACAGCAACAATCCCACAGTTTGCCTCTCCCGAACTCCTTCGAACCCAAGATCACACTTCCAGTATCTATCTCACAGCAGACAACCAGAATGGTCAACCTCGCAGGTCTCACCGTCGCGATCATGGCCGTGTCCCTGGCCCCCCCGGTCGCAGCGAGAAACTGCAAGACGGGCCTCAATTATTGTGGTTACAATCTTCTCAATATCGGTATGTGTGTGACCCAGGGATAAGGAAACTTTCTACCCTGAGTTTATTGACGTGAGGGCTGTGTAGGGAACTACGCCGCGCAGATTAACCAAGCCCTTTCCGACGCCAGGCAGCCCGGCGATAATACCCACATCCACGAATCGATCTTCCACTGCAACGGAGGATCCAACGGCGACATCACTTGGCTTGCCTACTGTAGCTCTGGGTGCAAGGATGGTGGGTCCGGGAAGAGCGATTTCTGCTAGACGGGTTGGTTGTGGGGAGAAGATGAGGCTTGTCTTGTTGGGAGTATGTCCTGGCTTATGCGCGCATTCTAAGAATCAAGTCATTGCAGAAAAGTGTGCTCAACAGGCTGCCGCAGGTTAGCCCTAGAAGTTGCTCCTCACCAGGAAAGTTTTAATTACACCTGGCACATTTTTCGATAGCCGGTCTTTTGTTTATTCTGACGGCACAATTTCTGCATAAACACAGGCTAGTAAAAACGTTTCCGTAAATGCGATTGCCAACACAGTGTGGAGGATCTGGCTTTCCGTTTCGGTCCCCGACGCGCTTTGCGTGCTGTTTTGTTTTAAGAACACGGGGTAATCGTGGGATTAGACTCCCTTGCATATTAGGGAGATAAAGCCTTTGTGGACAAAAGGTAATGCCATTGGGTTCCTTTTTTACAACATACCTTGTGTATTCTTTTGATTAAAGGAGTTAGGGTTTGTATTTCTGCTTGATTCTGCCGGCAGATCCTTTTTTGCCCGAGTGGCCGCAATAGTCTTCTGGAGGGAAGACGGCTATTTCAGTAGGCGGTCGTCACTGCGGTAAATATACACCTTCCTGCCTCACCCCGCGCTTTCTTCATCAACCCCACATTGAGAGGCTACTGCTACAAACAAACCACAAAGAATGTCACACAGGTCCATCCTTGGTCTTCCTACCGAGATTCTTAGCCAGATCCTTTCTATCTGTGAGCAAGTTTCCCAGAAGGGAGAGTCTCATTGCACTGCCCCTTTGCTCACCTGCCGAAAGCTCTACCATCTCACACTTCCCGTCCTTTACCGCGACCTACGGTTCACCTACTCCTCTCAGCCGCGGACAAGCTACCTGCACCGGTCTCTGGAATCCGATCCGAGCCTATATCTGCTCGTCCGGTCTCTATTGTTAGATCTGCGACCGAAGAATCCAGGCGAGTATATCGCGCTCGACGACTATGTGGCGGCCGCCAATGTGTTAAGCCGGTGTGAGGTGCTCCATTCGCTGCAGATCTGGGGCACCGCCTTCCTGTCGCCCGAAGACCGGAAACCTTACCAGATGGAAGCGCCGCCGGGCCGATCGCCAATCGACCTCTGCCGATGGGAACTCTTGCAGTATGCTCTCTTCCAACGCCCCACATTGCGGAGGGTGGAGATGGCCAGCAATCGAGATTCGCCTGGCCATGGCTTCAAGCTCCGCTTGGATTGTCAGGTGCAGGCCCGTGATTTGCGGTTGTTGCCGGGTAGGGGCATAAACCTCCCGGTGCCAGGGACGACTCCCCAAGAAGAGATTAGGTTGCGAGTTGGTTTCCCCTTCTCTTTCTTTCCATTCCTTTGCCGGTTTCTCCTGTTTCCCTCATACTCGATTTACCTCGCAAGGACCATGTCCTCAGGAGAAGATCAATCGAAGCTGACTCAAACACTTTTAGATATTACGGAAAAAAGATGATGCAGGTATGCAGGGGGACGCCCGCCGCCGCTTGATTGACTTCAGCATAGCATTCGGGCCCGGCCACGCCGGCAAGGAGTATGAATGGAGGAACTTCGAGTTTACCCTCGTCTTCTTCTGGATGAAGCATCGTCCGCACATCCTCCGGCGCCTGGTTCTTGGAGACTTCAAGCCCCCTCCGCTGGTCAAGGAGTTCCAAGCGGCAGCGTACCCCAACCTACACACGGTTGTCTGTCCGCCGGCCCACGTGAAGGAGCGCAGGCGTAGGCATAGCCCGTACAAGCCGCCCTCTGAGGTGATCGATCAGCTTCTGGGCCCGTCGGTGCATACGCTTGTGTTCGACCTGACCAGCGATGACCAGCACATTGGACTGTCTTCTTCCGCGTTCGGGGAGCCAGAGGAGCGGTGGCTGCGGGAGCTGGGCCAGCTCGCCGCCGCCCCGGACCGAAACTTGGCGCTGCGGACGATCTACATCGACTTTAAACCAGACCCAGACTGTGAACAGGGATTCGATCCAGCGAACTATGCCTGGGACCGTCTAGTGCGATTGCAAAGGCAATTGCAGCCCTTGGGGATTAGCGTGGAGTATCCTGCACCTTCGATGACGCGAGAGGAGTATCACGAGCTGTGTCGCCAGCATCAAGAGTGGATTGCGGATGAAACCGTGAGAAGAACGGGGTTAGAACCTCCAGATAATAGCGGCGGTCTCGAAGTGTAACAGGATGATGTCGCGACTCACAGGTATATCGACTATTCGGGCCCTGGCATCGTGGTAAACCTGGCTAGTCACTAGCCTCATCCATTCTTTTTTTAAGCTAAGTCCAAAACGTTGTCTCAGCTTCCTTGGATTTTTGATCATGCCTTTATCCTGAAATCTTCGAGCAGCAATCTGGGTCTATTTAAAGATATGTGTAAGGTGTTCAAGATTCGAAAACGTGTTTTCATCAAACAAACAAAGCTTTGTGTTGGGGCTAATTAAGACTGTCGGCCGAAGAACCAGCTAGCAGGGCTGAGCGAACTAACGCCATGTCGGATGATCTTTTTACTCAATTTTTTTACTTGACTTACTTAGTCCAATCTAGCCTATGAGACTAGCATAGTATCCACCCCACTAGCCCATGGTGCATGAAGCAGGGCCCCCATCCACAATCCAGTCATACTTAAGCGACATGACTAGTCCCATCCCATTGCGATAAGACCATGTGTTCGGCGTAGTGTAGGCCCCTGATTTACCAAGCGTGTGGTGCAACTTTTTCTCACACCTTGTAGCATGCGTTTTTCTCTCCCTCAACATCAAGATTCCACCAGCGAGTTCTGTCTCTATCTGCCACAACCAAACCACCCAAGATGTACGCCATCCTTCGACTGGCTTTTCTCTCCCTGTTCATCTCACCTCTCGCCTGGGCTCAGCTGGAGACAATCGACATCATCACCTCTGGCATTCCTCGAACCAGTTCAACCTCATCGACCGACTCGCCCTCAACGTCGTCCTCAACCTCGACCCCCAGCTCAACATCATCGACATCAGCTCCGCTTCCCACCTCCCTACCCAGCACCACAACCGCAACCACAACCACCCCCAACAACCCACTAGACCTGACCACAATCTTCACCCAACCCTCCGACTGCGCCGGCGGAATAACCGCGATAGCAGCCTGGTCGACGGAACTCTGGCAGAACATCATCAACCCGGCGCCCACCCTAACGCTATCCTCCTGCTACCCGAGCCAATTCTACTACAGCGCGACCACAACGACCATCCTGCCACCATACACCCAGCTAGTCTGCCCACTGGACTGGGAGGCGTACAATCTCACCGAGACGTATCTCGTCTGCTGTCCGAGGTAAGTTATTCCCGCAAGCCGTCCGTCATCGCCCAGATATCGCTGACGGGGTGGATGCCGTGCAAAGCGGGTACGGAGTCTACTTGCCCAACTACCACAACCCGACGCGCCCCGGGCTGGGCGCCGTCTGCACATCCAGCGTCTGGCCGAGCGTGCTGATGGACATCACCAGCTACGATGCCGCGGGGAAGGTGACGGTTGTTCCGACCTCTGCGGGGCAGGACGGGACGTTGGTGTTTGCGACGGCGTTTGATGGGACCGTGGCGACGGTTGTGAGTGAGGCTTCGGCGACGGCGGGGGGGGTCTCTGGTTCTTCGGGCGAGGGGCCTGCGGGTGGTGCTGGGGCTGGGGCTGTGGTGTCGGCTGGCGCGGAGACTTCGGGAGTGTCGAGGGTGTTCATGTCTTGGGGCTGGTACTTGATTTCCCTGTCTTTGGTTCTGTGATGGCAGTAGAGGTCTCTTTTTTTGGGGGGGGCGGGGGGGGCGGATAGAGTTGAGAGGGTTTATGTTGATAGAGTCCGCGTGCTCGGGTTATAGCAGGTGTGAGTGTTTGACTTGCTCGCTCACGTTGAGTATACCATACAAAATTATCCGGGCTTGTATGCCCAACTCCAAGTTATGGTTTTTTCCTGACTCTGGAGTTTATTATGGGTATGCGATGAGTCACTGGAAGATCGCAAAGAACTAAATGCTGACCCCTACGGAGCTCCGACGGTTGCACCGGTCTTCAAATAGGCTAACTCATTCAGGGTCCGAACTGATATCTAGATACGCCCCAAATAAGCACTACCAAGCACCGGCTAAGCACGATTGAACGCTAGTAGGACGGCTGCATGTGCTAGCTTGACGGACTGGCAAAGTGTCTCAGGGTTCGCATTAGGGCCCAATGGGTCAATGCCAGGCGCATGACCTGTGCTTCGTGGTTGACTTTTTCTTATCCCATTTTCAATGGGCGAACGGTCACTCGGTGGAAATCTGTTTAGTGGAATTTGAGGTTCAGATTGGGGATTGTAACAGTCAAAGGTTAAGCTGGCTCTACCCAGGGTGGCCTTTTAGGAGCCTGTGGCGCTGCTGGTGCGCTTCCCGGAACGCTCCGAGCCAGCCGGCCAACTGCTGCTCGGTGCCTTGCATGGGTTATCTCGCTTAGCTCTTGCGGCCATAGTATTGTGTTTAGTAGCTTTCGTGGGAGAGTAGTTTTAACTT
The DNA here is from genome assembly GCF_003184785.1 of Aspergillus japonicus CBS 114.51. Classification (NCBI taxonomy): domain Eukaryota; kingdom Fungi; phylum Ascomycota; class Eurotiomycetes; order Eurotiales; family Aspergillaceae; genus Aspergillus; species Aspergillus japonicus. Next base: position 1,048,682 of record NW_020291642.1, on the reverse strand, counting down.
CGTCGGTCACTGCTGTGCTATTGTCATATAAAAATGCTGTGACTTGCAGGCATGAACACGATAAATTGGATCTCTCGCACATCACAGTCTAGAGCGCAACACTTAGATGTATAACTCGCAGACGACAGAGTCTTTCGCTAGATGAGGCTACAGCCTAGCTGAGTCCGAGTCAACCATTGTAGCCCATTCCTGTATACATGCACAATTCACCCTTGAAGCCTAGCAATCGCCACTATCCACACATCCTACTCCTCGATCTCAACCACAAGCCCAGGCACCAACTCCACGCTCCCCGCTCTCTCTCCCTTCAACGCCAACCGAATCCCCCGCTCCTCCGCATTCTCACTCCCCACCAATCTCACCTTACGTCTTCCTCGGGCCTCTTCAGACGGAACATCCACCCCCCACAAAGCCTCAGACCCAGACCCTTCCTCCTCCCCCAAAACCGCAGTATACACCTCGCTCAACCTCTCCCTCTCGCCCTCAGGCACAACAACAGTCACCCCCGTCACCCCCGTCACGCCCGAAGGATGCCTGGTCAGCCCTTCACCCTCATCCTCATACGGAACCCGCCACGCCCTAGGCGTCGTATCCAAACACCAAAACGGCAACCGTCCCACCCCAACCTTCCCTTCATCCCCATCAACCGCAGAAACAACCGCAGAACTGATCTCCCACTCCAACCGCACCCCATCCCCCTCCCTCACCCTCCCACCAGCCACAGGATCTGTATACGCAATCCCCGTCACGGGCCGTCTGCCCTCCACCCGCCGCTGCACCGCCCCGAACTCCTTGCCCGAGTCCAGCGTGAGCGCCCAATCGATGACCGTGTTTTCGGGCCGGGTGCCCCAGCGGTGCGACCGGCGCGTTTCGGGATCGATGCCGTCGACGAAGGCGATCAGCTCGAGGTACACCCCGTCCTGCAGCAAAATGAGCTTGTTGGTGGTCAGGCCGTCGGCGTGGGTGCCGCCGGGGGCGAGGTGGAAGGTTTCAGTGAGGCGGGCGGGGAGGGAGTCGAGGGTGGGGTGCAAGACGAGGAGGACGATGTGGTCGAGGAGGGGTTGGGGGGGCATGCTGGGTGGTGGATTGTCTTGTGAGCGCGTTTAAAGGTGCAAGATGGGGTTGTTGGTGGTAGTTAGGTGGATTTGATGAGGTTGGTGGTCGGTGGAAGTTGCGGTTGGGAAAGGGGAGCTGGGTGAGGGGATGAAGGGGTCATGAAAGGTTTGTTTATGTCAGTTGCTGGTGCGGGGTTGGGGATTTGCTCATCGGGGCGCGGAGGCACCTCATCTTATCTTCGGTGCCCATTGGACAGCCGAGAACCTTTGTTTGGTCAACCGTGACACAACCTTTCTCGTGTACGAGTTCTAGTTGGCGGGATGGGAGTGAAATGCTACTGTAGAACTATCGATCACATCCATCGCTTTGTTTCGGATGTTTCCCTTAAGTCCGGACGCAAGCCAACCTCGGATGCTCTTCGGCTAACCTCCCGGTGGACACAGATTGTGCTGCAACCGGAATCGCTTTCGGCACTGGCTTTACACTCGAGTCGGCTCCGTCACTGGAGGGGTCGACTTAGAGGCACGAGCCCTGCTTGTTCCTGGTAGCTTGCCTCCACCCCCCCCTGCTAGCCGTGAGTACTCTTTGGCACTCAATCAAGTCCGCCAACTCACTTTGTATGTGGGTCTCTCTTGTGGGGGGATGCGGATTCCACTCAAATGTGACCAAAGGCGAGCGTGAAGACGAGGTTTATAGCCCACAGGTACTGCGGTAGGCGCTAACGCAGCCGCCTCGCCTCGGAGGAACTGCTGTTTTCTTGCTCGGGCCCTCTTTTGAATAGGGATTCCCTTCACCGCTTGCTCTGCCCGCAATTTTGGAGACCGCCTGCAGTAATCTCCTCTTCCTCTATTTGTAGGCAAGGGGACTTTGTTTCGGCGCATCGATTGTACTATAGCGGATTTACCTTACTAGTTGGATCATATTTACTTCCCAGCTATGACGCCTGTCTTTTGGGCTTTCCCAGTCCAAAGCACTGGCGTTTGAGAATTGTATATCGTTGCGTGTAGCCCATACCCTCTAGGAGAGTCGAACTCAATATTTCGAGGGCTTATTCCTTGATGCCTTAAAACAGTGATACATAATTGGTCGCCCAGATTAATCAGCTACCTAAGCTACCTTGTCAATAAGTACACTGGCTCGTGGAGATGATCTCTGGTCCACGAAAGGTGTATCTACGCTATTTATGTATGCTGTTGCGGCCACGCTAATTCTAAGTAGATGCTGATCGGTTCTTCGAGCACTCAAGTTTGACCGACTGAGTCTATAGATAGTAGACTTGGAACATGGCAGGTCATTGAGCTTAAAGACTGAGAAGACTGCGACCACCTCTATCTTCACAAAAGCCGATCCTTCCTTCTTGGAATCCAATCATCATGTCTAGCGGGTACAGCACCAAAATCCATCGCTCAAAGATAAATCATGAATGAAAAGCATCGGCATACAACCCAGCCGAGTCATCCCACCGGCACCGAGCAGCAGAGCTGGTTAACGGACACAGCAAGAACCCACCGCAGCCAAGAACCCAGCCCCGCTGCATATATTGACATACTCGGCAGCGAAGCCTGGAGGCCTTGCTACTCACCTAACATGGGACCACTTTTCCCGTTCTACAACCCTGAAATCGTGTTACAGGATTACCTTATCCGGGTTAAGCTGCGGGACCCTGAACAGAGAATTATCTTATCTGATCAACATGCAATTTGCATCCGGGGTTGTGATTAGTGGGCAGCCCCATTCACCCTGAGACAACCCACATTGCCAAGAGCCCGTCGCGGCCGGGCGAAGAACACCAGCACCGGTGCTGAGGGTGGGATGAGGTATAAATTCGAGGTCAACGAAGTCAATGGCAGTCTCGGCTAGGACAAATTTTTTCTCGCATATCCAATCAACGCAGATCTCGCACGTCAACCATAACACCTCACCATGCGTCTCTCCAACGTCCTTGCTCTCCTCTCCCTGGCAGTCCTGCCTGCCTTCGCTAGTCCAGTCGAGAGCAACAACCAGGTAATGCAGTTCTTGCTTTCCAGCATCTGAGAAACCGCCACTCCCCAAGATACTGATCATGTGTTTGGTGAATAGGAGCCCTCAATCAGCAAACGCTGCTGCATCCTCTGCGACAACCCCTACGCCCGCTGCGGCGCGAACGACAAGCGCGAGGCCGTCGAGACGGAGGCGGAGGCGCTCTTCGGCCCCGTCGCCAAGCGCTGCTGCGTCAACTGCGACGTCAACCGCTGCAAGCGCGACGAGGAGCCCGTGGCCTGGCCGGCGAAGCGCTGCTGCATCCTGTGCGATAACCCGTACGCGAGCTGTTTGACGAACGATAAGCGGGAGGCGGTGGAGACTTTGGAGGAGGCTGTTATGGGGGAGTATTAGGGGCTGTCTGCAAGCTAGTGCTATTGTTCATGGGGTACTTTTAGAATCTAAGAATACATGTTGGCATACGTCAGGTGGTTTTCAAATTGTTAAGAATTGGGCGGCCAGGCTCTAGGTCAAGGTAATCAAACTATAAATGAGACACACGACTCCCTTGTGAGTTTCTATGTGTGAGCTATAGTAAGCTTCTTCAACCGTTCCCTATTCAATGACATTATGCTTTCCCAAGAGCTTTACATGCATATGCATAGACCTCAAGACAATGTGTTTGTCAAGAACTGTAATCAGGGAGAAGGAGATAACACCTTTTTATTCATTAAGTGGTATACTTAATACGCTTTCCTCCAGATCTTGAGTGTATGTTGGGCAGTGCAGGACTATAGACTACGGAAGTCTTATAGTCATACAGTCGCGACAGTCTCCCAAATCACCGGAGCGACAACACAGGATAAGTGACCCCTGGCCTGCAAGGGCAGCTGCAAGGGATGCATGCCACGACGGCCACGACCCCAAACAACCCGATCCAGCAGCCAGCCCAATAGACTCACGCACCTCGAATCTCAGACACACATCCAACAATACGTAATCACATATCGAGCAATTCACCGACCAGACAGACCTCAGTCACCTCTAACCTACACCCTCCCTCCCTTCCTCCCTCCACCACGACACCATCCCATCCCATCCCAACCCACCAACTCAACAACCACAACCCACCCAACCAACAATGCACCTCACGCGCAATCAATGGCTCCAAGCCCTCACCCTCGCCCTACGTACATCCCCATCCCCTTGCCCCCTCCATCCCCTCCTCCTATCCCAACCTACAACCCACACTAACAAAAAAAAAAGTCCCAATCCAAGCCACCGCCAAAATCCTAACCACAGCCCCCGATCCCACCACCCCCGCCCTAACCTACAGCATCACCATCCCCAACACCAACACCAACACCAACACCAATACCACCTTCCCCCAATCCTCCTCCCTCAATTCATCCGAAAAGACCCAAGCCGGGACTGGACCAATCTACCTCCGCCTCACCGCCCCAACAACGATGCAATGGGTCTCCCTCGGCCAAGGGCCCGACATGGCCACCGCCAACATCTTCATCGTGTACGCGGCCTCCGCCACGACCGTCACGCTCTCCCCGCGGTCCGGGGGCCAGGGCCAGCCGAGTTATAACCCCGCTGCCAATGTGACGCTGCTCGAGGGGTCGGGGATCGTGGATGGGAGGATGGTGGCGGAGGTGCGGTGTGAGAACTGTTGGGGGTCGTGGCCTGCTGCTCCTTCTGGGTCTGGTGGTGCTGTGGTGGAGGGGGGTGAGGGTGGGGTTGGAGCTGCGACTGGGGCTGCGACTGGGGCTGGTGGTGGTAGCGGCGGGTTCGTGATGGATCGCAACGGGAATGAGACGGCGTGGTTCTGGGCGTATCAGCTGGGTGCGCCGCTGGACAGTGCGGATGTGGGGGCGGAGTTGGGGATGCATGATGTCAAGGGGGAGATGGTGTGGGATTTGAGGGAGGCGGGGTTCGAGGTTGGTGAGACGGGTTTGGAGGAGGGGTTTAATCCGTTTGCTTGAGGGGTTGAGGTTCATTGTAGAGGGGGAGGTGCACTGTCGAGGGGAAGGTGGTGAAGAGGTAGTTTGTTGCGTGGAAGGGTGGGTGGGTGGCAGTGCATGGAGTAGGGGTTTGACAGTCTGGTGGAGAGTGTACTGGGCTCATAAGCAGGTAGAACGAGGAACGTGAGAATGGAAACCAAACGAGGGTGGAACCAGCATATGCAAGCGACGAAAACTAATTATTTATTATAAGCAAATCAAAGCACTATCTTGTACATCATTACTTAGGAAATGCACAAGAACGTAGACTATAAACATGCCATAACCCCAGTGCAACCGACCATCCACCCAACCACTCCACCGAGAAAGGCCTACTCCTCCCCCTCCCCAAACTGCCGCGTCCACTCCTCCCGCCCCATCTTCCGCCCAAACGCCCCCGTCATCCGATCAAACCGCCACCGATAAACCGGCCACACCACCGAAGCCACCACCCCCATCACCCAATCCCTAACCGGCCGATCCCGCGGACTCGGCCCGCGCATGTTATTCAGCAGCAGCTCCGTCTCCCCGTCGACCGTGATATACCCCTGGCCCGCGCGCAGCCCCCGCAGCGTCAACTCGGCCACCTTGGCCGCCGTCAACCCGCCCTTGTTGTCGGCCGACCCCTCCATCTCTTTCAGCAGCTGCGGCTTGCGGATCTGCTCTTCATAAAATGCATCCGTGTAGATCGTGCCCGGGAAGCTGCAGTGCACGCGGATGTCCTGCTGCGCGCGGTAGAGCAGCACCTCCGACCGCAGGGTGTCGGCCAGCGCGCGCGTGGCGGCTTTCGTGGGCGTGTAGGCGGCGTAGCCCGGGAAGCCGAGGAAGGCCGCCGTCGAGGCGGTGAAGATCAGGTGCCGTTTGCTGTTACTGTTGCTGCTACTGTCGGCGGGCGGCTCCTGCAGCCAGCGCCGGAGGCAGGCGTGCGCGATGTACGCGGCCGCGAAGTAGTTCTGGTCCATGCAGGATTTGATTTCTTCAGGGGTGATGTTGGCAAAGAAGCCGACTTGGGCGGCGGTGCCGCCGGCGACGATGAAGAGGATGGATGGTGGGGTGGGGAGGGAGGTGATGAATTCTTGGACCTGAGGGGGGCCATGTTAGTATGTGCTGGTGGGAATGGGGTATGGGGTAGGGCTGAGTGTGGAAGAGGGGGGTCCAGGGACAGGCTTACCTGTTTCGGATCGGTCAGATCGACGGCGGCGGCGTTGATGACCTGATCCGCGGACTGCGTGTGGGAGAGCAGCTCTTTACGGGTCTCCTCGAGTGGGCCGGGACTTCTGGCTAGGATGGTGACATGGGCGCCTGCACGAGGTGGGTCGCATGTTAGTGGCTGCCTACGTTGGAGCTTGATTTGAGGTCAATGTGCCAGAAAAACATGCCTTGGGTGGTGAGTTGGATGGCGAGTTCGCGGCCCAGACCCTTTGATCCACCGGCGATGACGACGGTCTGCATGCATGTTAGACGGGGACTCTCTGTCACTGCGGGGGTGTGGGCGCCGACAGACCTGGCCTTGGACGTGAAAGTGCTTGCTTTGCGTCATGGTGTCACTTTTACACGCAGTCTTAGTGGATTTGGTGAAGAATGTACCGTACTATGGTTCAGTTCCGGAGGATAAACAAGAAATGATTCAGGGGTATTTCGCACAACCATGGGTTGATCAGGCTGGGATCTTTGCATGACTAGTGCTTATCGCCCGACGGAGTATTGTATTTCCGGCCTCAGCCTTGCTCGACGATCATTCCATAGTCTACCCATCAGGGGTGAAGATCACGAGATGGAGATCGGACATCGAGATGACAGAATGATGCTTCTGGAATGCAAGAGAACTTGATATGTCGGCATGTGCAGCCCTATCTGCCCTCCTCGTCTTTGGACCGGTGACTGCGGCAATTGAACCCGGGACCAGCATTATCGCGATCAACAGTGATTAGCCGGTGGGCCGCGCCAGCAAAGAACCTGTGGGGCCACCGGGGGTTTTGCCCTTGGTGCCATCTCGCCCTCTGGCTGGCCAGCTCTGGCGAACGCCTTCAGTGGGTCAGCGAACTGCCGGAGTCGAATCGGAGATTGGAATCGTCCATAGCGTCGACTCTATGCCCCGTAGACTCATACGCCATACGAGAGATAGAAAATAAACTCTGATGGGAGAACGGAAGCGAGGAAAAAGGAAAATAAGCGATGATCATGATCGTTAGGCACGAGAACCTGCAGCTGTCCGCATGGATCCGCCGCAGCTGAACAGTGGGTCTGTGGTCGTGGGACCTGCGTTGCCGCCCTGTGCAGGTAGATATAATAGCGTGCTTGCCTTCTGGAAACCCAATCTTCTAAAATAGGGTTTGCATATTTCTGTCTTTGGTTGACTGAGAAGCACAATGGCATCGTCTCCCTTCATCATCACGGAGCACATTATTGGGTGCCAGCATGTTCGCGAATACCCTCATGCGACGAGACACGGCGACGACGCGCTGCAGCTGGTAGTGAAGCGGTATACTCCCAAGTCGAACCCGGATCCCCAGCCGGGAGATGTCACAATCATTGGTGCGCATGCGAGTGGGATGCCCAAGGTAGGCATCGTTGTAATTCCACTGCATACTGCGCTCATTAGCCTGACAAGCCACTAATGCACCGAGAACAGGAGCTCTACGAACCAATCTGGGAAGACACCCTCGCAAAGCTCGAGCACCAGGGTGTCCGGATCCGCTCGATCTGGGTCGCTGATACAGCCAGCCAGGCCGCCAGCGGGCTATTGAACAGACAAAATCTAGGGAATGACCGTAAGCAACGCCTGAAAACGACAAGCCTTTTCCATACTGATTCAATTGCAGCATCCTGGTTCGACCACTCCCGAGACCTCCTGCATTTAATCAACACCTTCAAAGCTGAGATGCCACGCCCGATCTTCGGCGTAGGACACAGTCTCGGCGCCGGACAGCTGTAAGTCCCTCGCTTCCCAACCGACACCTTGGATGGGAATGACCGTCGACTCAGAATCTTATTATCCCTAATGCACCCTCGCCTCCTCACCTCCCTCATCCTCATCGACCCCGTCCTGGCCCCGGACGTCCACACCGGCAAAGGCGCCGCCTTCGCCCGCGCCTCCCTCTCCGCCCCCGACAAGTGGGCCAGCCGCGCCGCCGCCACGACATTTCTGCGCAAACAGTATCGCAGATGGGATCCGCGGGCGTTCGATCGCTTAGTTGAGTACGGCCTATTTGACACCCCTTCAGGAGTCAGTCTTACCACCTCGCGCCACCAAGAGGTAATACAGTACCTCCGCGCCAATTTCTCGGGCCGCAAGCCTTTAGTCCCAGAGCATGAGTCGGAGGAGCATGATGCGGTGGTCCACGCGGATATCATCGGTCCCGCGCACGCGGTCGCCCCGTTCTATCGGTACGAGCCGATCCTGGCGTTCAAGCTGCTGAAGCATGTGCGGCCGTCCGTGTTGTATGTCTTTGGTGAGAGGAGTCCGATTTCAACATCGGAGATGCGGGAGGAGAAGGTGGAGCGGACGGGACGAGGGATCGGGGGGAGTGGTGGGCGTTCGCGGGGGAGGGTGAAGGAGGTTGTTGTTCCGGCTGCTGGGCATCAGGTGCCATTTGAAGATGTAGGAGGTGTGGCGGCTGCGATGGCGGGGTGGTTGGGGGAGGAGGTGAGGAGATGGAAGGTAGACGAGGAGAGGATACAGCGGGATTGGGGGGAGCGGTCGGTGGAGGCAAGGGTGTCTTTGTCTGGGGAGTGGGAGACTCAGTTGAAAGACTCTTTGAAGAGGAAAGATAAGGTTGTGAGGGCGAAGCTTTGAGATACCCGTTGAGGATAGATGAGGGATAAGGAAGTAAGCAGAAGCTGGCTTATAGGATAATGTTGGATAGATCATGTCATGCTTAGCAATAAATCGGGAGCATAAGGGCGCTGACTAGGCTTGAAAAGGTGAATTTTTTGGTGTTGTGTTATGGTAATGTTGATATCATTTTTTCGCTCTGCGCATTTTGTTTCTGACTGGAGGGCTAAAGCTCCTATGTTTCTCCCTCACAAACAGTCGAGTCCTCCTTTCCATCCCTTCAAGCCCATCCTTACATTCTGACACAGTCACCTCACTCGTTAGCTTTTGTGTTGATAATTCCTGAATTCATCAGAAGACTCCACAACCAACTCTTTCCAGCACGCAGCAAGCCTCCCCTGGCAAAGCCTGTCCGCAAGGGCTTGACTCGCTCTGACGCCATCATGAGTCTCTCCAGCTTACCCGCCGAGCTCATCCTCATGATCGCAGAAAACCTCGACTCAGAAAAAGCGATCAACTCTCTGACTCGAACCAACCGATTCTTCTACTCCCTGTTGAACCCCTTTCTCTACCGCTCTCATGCACGAAACAACGTCTGGCTCTCTGCTCTGCAGCATGCTGCAAAGCGAAACCTCCCGGGAGTGATTGAACACCTCGTCAATGCTGGTGTTAGTCTCCACAGTCGGGAAACATGGTTCTATCACATACTTTGGAAAATTGGCAAGCCTGATTGTTACCACCCGCTCGTCTCGGCTGCAGGTTCAGGCCACGCCAATGTCATGGAGATACTATTGGACCAAGAAGGACTGACTAGCGGGCTCACCGAAGAACACTTCTCTGGTATGATGTTTTGGGCAGTACGGAACAGCCACACCGAAGTAGTAAAGGTGATGCTGGACCGAAAATTGCTGGGCCCGTGGAGAGTCGATGCTGGCAATTTCCTTTACGATGCTGCCGAAGACAGCTGCATTGATATTGTGAATCTACTGTTGAACGATGCAGATGAACGAACAAAAACAGGCCTCTTATCTGCAACCGTTCGGCAGCGAGAACTGAACAAGGCGCTCCTTGGGGGGATGAGAAGGCAGAACTCTGAAGACATAATCACACTATCACTGAAGGCGGGAGCTGATGTCAATTTCGTTTCTGAGCCGGCGGGTACTCCTCTCGGACAAGCTGCGTACTACAAACACGTGGGTGCTGTGAAGCTGCTCCTTGAGGCCGGGGCGAACCCCAATATTCTCGAATGCCGAAAATGGGGACCACTTGCGCGCGCAATGCAACGCAGGGTAGATGAAAGTGGGTGGTCAGGGCTATCCTCATGGAACCCCCCCGGGCACGATCCAGAAGATCCTGACCTACAAACGCCACCCCACCAGATGTCAACCTTCGTCAGGGAAATCTTCCGTCTCCTTTTCGAGTATGGAGCGGAACCATCTCGAGCTGGGGGTAGTTGGGCACTTCACCGTGCTATATATTATCAGTGTCACGAGGCGGCACACCTGTTGTGCGACAAAGGTACTCAGATCACCACGTCCCTTGTTCACGAATCTCGGCAAGGGGTATTGAACCAAGCAGTAGCGGATCGCGACTTTGCAGCTATCAAGGCTATGGTGCCGGAAGTGTGGTCTAGATATGCCTGAGCAGTACTCCCGAGCTCGACATTCCAGGCATCCAGGTTTCAACATGTACATAAATGGTGTAAGAACTGTTGCTCATTTTTGTTCCAAGCCTGAGATAGTAGTGTCTCAATTGGCTCAGAGAAATTAGCATAAGGTCATCAAGAATTAGCTGCATATCATGAACACACAAGCTTCATATCGTACTATAGCCGCCAAGGGAAAGGACCATTTAGCGCACCCTCCACAACCGATGGATCCTCTAAGATTGTATTGATATCCCTCAGATCAACAAGATAATTGTAGCAGAGTAAGAGACATTGCCCTACATATGATAAGAATTTGACGAGGTCTCCGGTAGACAGGGCTGATTATGTGTTTACTCATCTGGCGTCCCTATCCGCATTAATCCACAGGACCTGACTCTAATTTGAGATCATCATTAACCCTGTAAGACCTTCGTCCAAACCTATCATCAGCCCATCAGCCACTAATCCCATACCCATACCCAGAAACCCCCTAGGGAAAGGGATCATACGCTCCCTCCCCCCAACAAGCGCCCTGCACCTCATCACCCGCAACATCGACCTCAGCAACCCCCTGGGCCCCAAACCTCTTAATTACTCCCCCTCCCACGGCCTCAGCATCAAACGCAACCCACCCCTTCCCTTCCAACCCATGCAGCGGATCCTTCGCGAACGCCAACAAATAATCCTGCATCGTCTCACTAGTCCTCACCTCCTCCCCCGTCGTCTCATCACCCCGCACCAACCCAAATGTCCCAAAATTCATCGTCAAATCACTCGAATGATACGCCCCCATCCACCCCAACGGACTCACATTACTAAAATTGCCCGCAAACTGATACCGATACGTCTTCAGCCCCGCGCGCTGGCGCACCATACTCGTATTCGCACTGACGCACAGCCAATCGCGCAGCGTCACCGCATTCACGCCCTCCTGCCACGGGCCAGCCGTCAGATTATTGGTAGGGAAGGGGTAGAGCGGGGCGGCCTCGTTGGCGCAGTTCGAGATAATTGCCGGCGTCTTCGCGATGAGCCCTTTCGCGGCGCGCGCCGGGTAATCCGCGAAGATGACCTTCTCGTCCGCGACGGGGGCGAAGGTCATGGTGGGGACGGTCTTGGCGTCGCCGTAGCGGCCGATGAAATTCTGGATTTTCTCGACGGGGACCTGGCGCATGCATTCGAGTTCCTTGTGGGGGTGGTGGGGGAAATCGCACCCGAGGTTTTTCGCCACAAAGGTGAAGTTCGAGTGCGTGGTGTCTAGACTGGGGGTGGTCTTGAGGGCCGTGCCGGACTGCGAGATGGTCGCGCGCGCCAGCAGGTTCTCTGGGAAGGCGTAGGTGTGGTAGTCGACGCTCATGGCGCCGGCGGATTGGCCCCACAGCGTGATGGCGCGCGGGTCGCCCCCGAACTGCCGGATGTGCGCGTGCACCCACTCCAGCGCGGCGCGCTGGTCGAGGATCCCCAGGTTCTGGTCGGATAGGCCGGCCGCGTTGGGGAACCCCATGATGTTCAGCCGGTAGTTCGTCGTCACGACGATGTGGCCCTGCGTGCGGTTGACCCATTCGGCGGGCAGCTGATAGGGCACGCGGATCCCGCCGGTGCGGAATTGCCCCCCGCTGTAGAAGACGAGCACCGGCAGGTTGGAGGTCGCGGTTGCGTTGGCGGGCGTCCAGATCGCCAGTTGTAGGCAGTCTTCGGCGCTGTGCTGGGCCATTGCCGCGGCGGTGGAGTTTTGGTCGGGCGCATTGGAGATCAGGAAGTCGGGCACCAGGGTGCCGAAGACGGAGGGGCCCCGGTAGACGTACTGCGAGCAGGCCGGGGGGAATTGCGTGGCATTGTGGTGCTGGTTGGAGGCCGGGAGTGGGTGAGGGGGCAGCCAGCGGCGGGAGCCGACGGGGGGTTGTGCGTAGGGGATGGCGCGGAACTCGCGGACGGAGGGATAGGTTGGGTTGTAGAGGCCGGTGTAACTGCCGGTGCTGGTGTGCACGGTCAATGCGTCGTCACTGTGGTGGGAGGTTGCGGTCACGCATTGCGTGGGTAGCAGCAGCAGTAGCAGCGATGCGGATAATGATGGGACTCTCATTATCACGAGCGGGAGGGTAATTTGGTGGCTGCAGCTACTTCAAGGGTTCTCGGAGAGTGCAGGTGGCCCTGCATGAACGATCTCAGGCCTAGGTGCCAATATTTAATCAATGTCTGGGGTTTGGCCGGCCCTCCGCAATATGCGGAGTCCTTTCCCCCGGTTCCCCATGATTCGATGACAGCGGTAGCTGGCTTTCCCATTGCCGAATTTCTGTCCGAGATGGATTCGGTGGCTTGTCGTCTGGAGTCGAATGAGTTAGGGCGCAGTCGGCTGCACCTCGGGAATCGGATATTCCGAGCAGCAGTGCAGCGTCCCTGGATTGATGTAACCCTACAATAACGGGTTGCTTTTATTAAGAGCTGCAAGACGACCCGTCGAGACTAAAGCCTTCGCTTCCGTCTTACGCCGTCAAGAGATATCTATTTCTGTGCCGCTGTGTCGCTGGGGAAGACATTATGATCGCGGTTTATTGCATCACCTGCCGTTGACTCGAGTTCTCGGCACAATATAGTCCGACACGTGGAGGAGCCGATAAGATAGTTTCGCTTTCATCTGTGCAGTACGGTAGCTTGGCAGTCAACTAGAACAACTCCATGCCTGAAATTGTGGGCAAGGGCCCCGTTTCTCAAGAGTAGCCAGACTATCGATCGCACTGCATGAGCGCGATGTCCAAGACACCTACCCATGCTCCATCCGGAACTTCCTGTGTCCATCCGCCGAATTTTCCGCTTAGTCCTCTAGCATTGGGGTCGATCACCGTCAAAACAAGTAGCGATCATCCGGTGATCTCATTCCCGTTGTTCTTACACTATGGCTCTTGCCAAGCATTGAACACAGCAAACAGGAAGCCAAGCCGCTCAGCCGTCCGGAACAGGCATTGTCATTATCTTGACACCAGATCAAAGCTCACCCAAAGCAAAGTCATAAGCACTCAACCAATATACGAGCTAATCTCCACGATAAATTGTAACGGTGGACAGTACGAGGTAATTCAAAGAAAAGCGGTTGCCTACGGGCTCCGGAGGCCATCCGGCATATTCTCCGTCTTGGCACTTGACCGTTCTTTTCTTTGCAGAAACTCGGGAATTCCGAGCGGCGCTAACGCAGGCTTGCAGCACGCCGTTTATTCCTATTCGGGCAAGGATCTGATCATCCGCGGCCCGGTGTTTCCAGTGGTAGGGGTGGTTTCTATAGTCTATTTACTTCATACTGCATAGTGAAACGTGCATGCTGTCATCCAGGCTCCATGTTTGACTCCATTCCTTGGCAGTCGTTCCTGGTGCAGCAGGTACCTCCCGGCGGGTTGTGAGTACAGATTCGCAATGCTGATCTGTGCTGGCTATCTCGGTTTCTCGATGTGCTCCACTGCCTGCGATCGTTGAAGCCATGTATAAATACCTGCCTTGATGCCGATCGATTGGGGCGTGTAGATTGCCATCATCTCTTCCACTCTCCACTCATTTTCCCAAGAATCTAGCCCACCATGCGGTTGCACGCCGGAGCCCTCCTGCTCTCCAGCCTGAGCCAGGCGCTGGCCCTCCCATCCAGCCACAGCACCAGCACCCGCGACACCTCGTCCCTGGTTGTCGAAGACGCCCCTGATCACGTCCGCCCCTACGTGATCCGGCACTATTCCCACGCGCGGGCCGTGACCGTGGACACGCAGCTGTATCGGTTCTACGTTACCGGCCCTTCCTCGGGGTACGCCTTCACCCTCATGGGCACCAACGCACCGCACAGCGACGCGCTAGGCGTGCTCCCACACATCCACCAGAAGCACTATGAGAACTTCTACTGCAACAAGGGCAGCTTCCAGCTGTGGGCGCAGAGCGGCAACGAGACGCAGCAGACGCGGGTTTTATCGTCTGGGGACTACGGCAGCGTGCCCCGCAACGTGACGCATACGTTCCAGATCCAGGACCCGGACACCGAGATGACGGGAGTGATCGTCCCTGGAGGGTTTGAGTGAGTCCAACCCTAACCTCCCGTTTCCCCCTTCACCCATACAACAACCTAACCCAAAGAAAGGGACCTCTTCTACTACCTCGGCACCAACGCCACCGACACAACCCACACCCCCTACATCCCCTCCTCGAGCGACAGCTCCTCGACCACCGGCCCCGACTCCTCCACCATCTCAACCCTGCAATCCTTCGACGTCTACGCCGAGCTCTCCTTCACCCCGCGCACCGACACCGTCAACGGCACCGCCCCGGCCAACACAGTCTGGCACACCGGTGCCAACGCCCTCGCCTCCACCGCCGGCGACCCCTACTTCATCGCCAACGGCTGGGGCCCCAAGTACCTCAACTCGCAGTACGGGTACCAGATCGTCGCGCCCTTCGTCACGGCCACCCAGGCCCAGGACACGAACTACACGCTGTCCACCATCTCCATGAGTACCACCCCCAGCACGGTGACGGTGCCCACGTGGTCGTTCCCCGGGGCGTGTGCGTTCCAGGTCCAGGAGGGCCGGGTCGTGGTACAGATCGGGGACTATGCTGCTACGGAATTGGGCAGCGGCGATGTCGCGTTTATCCCTGGCGGTGTCGAGTTCAAGTACTACAGTGAGGCGTATTTTAGCAAGGTGTTGTTTGTGAGTTCGGGGAGTGACGGGTTGGATCAGAACTTGGTGGACGGCGGGGAGGAGTGGAGCTCGGTCAGTTTTCCGGCGGATTGGTAGGGTTTGGGTTTAGGGTAGGGGGTGATTGACTACGATGGGATGGTGGTCAGTTATAGATATTTTTTCTTCTTGGAATTTATATAATTTTCTTCTTCTTAGAAAGGGGTTACCGTTGAGATATGAGTTTGGGCCTTGGTGGGGGTTTACATAGACCTCTTGGGGACACAGCAACTTTGGGAAGAATATATCTTGGACCAGCATGATCACTTCGAAAATCTTCGGAAACATGGGTTTGTCACATACCCCCAGGCCATCGAAAGAACTGTTGTTTTGATAAACATTGAGTTTGCGCTTATGACTTGTCAGGCAAGAAAGAATCATAATGTCGATAAGAGCATTCACCACGGGACAACACATGGCCAACAGGCACCATACTGATCTGTTGCTAAGAGTCTGAAGCAAAAATGTGACAGTAACATCAAGAAACATCCTCGATGGTCTAACGGTCATGATTTCCGCTTGTCAATCCCTACCGGGAACAAGCGCGGGAGACCTGGGTTCGACTCCCAGTCGGGGAGATGTCTTTTTGTGGGTCACCACATAGGATGTGCCACAGCATCGACACAAATATCCATTGTTTTTGTTCTCCATAGTAGCCCAGCATTTTGAGTAGATCTCGAGCCATTGCTTCTGCACTCGAACCCGTGTTAGATGCTGAACCCGTACAAATCACCTGCTTCTCAGTTTATGCTCCGGCTCATCGCCGATCTCCTCCATCTTCGCCTCCAAAAGCCGAGTCATCCTCCCCACCACCTCCCGATACTCCGGTTCATGATAGATGTTGAACAGCTCCAACGGGTCCTCCAGACAGTCAAACAACTCCCACTCCTTGTAGTCCTCCCCACCCGGCCTGGCCCCCTCCACATCCAACGGCTCATTATACCAGTAGATCAACTTATACCGCTGATCGCGGACCCCATAATGCGCATACGCCTCATGGATCACATCATTATGCATCCAGTACCGATGATAGGCAACCTGCTGCCACTCCGCCGGCGTGTTGCCCCGCAGCACCTCCCGAAAACTCCGCCCCTGCATATAACTCGGCTGCTTCACCCGCGCGAAGTCGAGAAACGTGGGCGCGAAGTCGACATTACAGACGATATCCTCGCCGACGGACCCCGGGGCGATCTCGCGCGGGTACCGGACCAGAAACGGCATCTGGAAGCTCTCCTCGTACATGAAGCGCTTGTCGAACCAGCCGTGCTCCCCCAGGAAGAAGCCCTGGTCGGAGGTGTACACCACGAGGGTGTTCTCGGCCAGCCCGGGCTCGGCGTCCAGCGCGTCCAGCAGCCGGCCCACGTTCTCGTCCACGCTGTGGATCGTGCGCAGGTACCGCTGCATGTACCGCTGGTACTTGAAGTCGGCCAGCTCCGCCGCATCCTGAAAGGTGAAGACCGTGCCGTCGTCGACGTCCACCAGCCGGAGGCGGCGCACGTCGTCGTCAGACTCCGGGGCGGGCACCTTGCGCCGGCCGTCGAACATGCGTTCCCCAACATCCCGGGCGCCGCCGTCGGGCTGCGCCAGCCCCAGATCGAAGTAGGTCATGTCCTCGGCGACGCGCATCTTGGCGGTCTGGGCGGCGCGCGCGCGGTGCTTGTACGCGTCCGAGTAGGTCGCCGGCACGCGGATGCGGTGGCGGTAGAGGTGCTTGTGGCGCGGGTCGCACTCCCAGCTGCGGTGCGGGGCCTTGTGGTGGCACATGAGGAAGAACGGGCGCGCGCGGTCGCGGTCGCGGATGAAGGCGATGCTCTTGTCCGTGATCAGGTCCGTCGCGTAGCCTTCCTCCGTGACTCCCGTGGCCGGCGTGTCGGGTCCGATGAACGTCGGGTCGAAGTACTCGCCCTGGCCCCGCAGGATGGACCAGTAGTCGAACCCCGTGGGCTCGTGCGGTTTCCCTTCGCCCAGGTGCCATTTCCCCACCATCGCCGTCTGGTATCCGCCGCTGCTGCGCAGGTGCTTGGCCACGTGGGGCAGGTGCTTGTTGATCTTCGACGCCAGCGTCAGCACCCCGTTGACGTGGTTGTATGTCCCCGTCAGGATCGCCGCGCGCGACGGCGTGCAGATGCTGTTCGTCACGTAGCAGTGGTTGAGGCGCATGCCTTCGTGCGCGATGCGGTCCAGGTGCGGCGTGTGGTTGATGTTGGCCCCGTAGCAGGAGATGGCCTTCGCGGCGTGGTCGTCGGCCATGATGAAGACGATGTTCGGGGGCGGTGGGGGTTTTTCTCGGATGGTCATTATGGTGGGTTTCGAGGTGTTTACTGCCACAGATGAGAAGGGTAGGTGGGAGTTGCTGGAGGAAGTGCTGTTTAGTTGGGTTGGTTGCCCGGATGAGCTGGGTTATTTGAGAGAAGGGTTCGGGACGGCTCCGATGTCGGGTCGCAGCAGCCGGTGCTTTGCGCAGAGAAAATGTCTTATCTGCGCTTGAGACGCTGTATGGCGTGGTACACCTTTTGGGAATAAGGTGGGATGAAACGTGGGCTGGAACCAACAATATGCGAGCAAGGGATCTGGGGTAATCCGGCTCCACTATGGCGTTATGACGGCAGATCTCTCAGCCGACACGGAAACCATATCTGTCAATACAGTTGTCTATCAGTTCCAGGCAGGCAACTGAGCAAGAAATCAGCTCTAAGAGAACTGATGCACAATCTCGATATGAATAGTAGAGAAGAGAGTCTTTCTGCCATATGGCCTTTATTGCGGAAGTGGTTGTGACAAATGGATATGTGCAAAAAAATCATAAGCAGCACAGAATTATGGTTATATCTAGAAACTACCTCGTACCTCAAGATGCACACATGAATCCAACGAATGGAAGAGAATAACCCGAAGCAGCACTGTCGTCTGTACGGGCACATCCAGAACTTCCCATCCGAGATTGTATGCTAACGCCTATGTCTCGCATCAAGGAAGACAGGTAATCATCTCGACGAAAGAGTTGGGGACGCTGAAACATAGCGTACAGGAAACTATAATTCAGTCGTAAGAAGCCTAAATTATTGAGTTCTTCACTATGCCATTAAACTCTAGAAATGGAGATATCAATCACCTAATCAAACAAACCATTTCCGTGGCTGTATACTAGGTCTAGATTGACCAACAAATTATCGTACTGTACACACAAAAGATATTTCTCTAGTATCTCCTCCACAATCCTAAGAGTCCAGCACAGCTCTACTGTACTGCACCTTGCAGCTGCACTGCACTGTTCAAACACAGAGACTTCCGCATACGTATTCACATCTGCAACACCCCACAAGCCCTACCGTATCTACCTCAACAC
Source organism: Aspergillus japonicus CBS 114.51 (assembly GCF_003184785.1). Classification (NCBI taxonomy): domain Eukaryota; kingdom Fungi; phylum Ascomycota; class Eurotiomycetes; order Eurotiales; family Aspergillaceae; genus Aspergillus; species Aspergillus japonicus. The sequence goes on along the minus strand of NW_020291642.1, from coordinate 1,030,186 downwards.
ACCCCTCCAGTACAGAGTCCACCCCCCTAAATCGACTCCGGCGGCTTCGTAACATGCGTCAACTTATCCCTACCCAGAAGATTAGCCAAGCCCAGACAACCATCCCCCACCCCCAGACCACACCTCCCCAAAGAAGGGACAACAAACCCATTCAACTTCTTGACCCACGCCCCAAATCCCTCATGATCATAGTCCTTCTCATTCCACATATCCTTATGATACACCACCTGCTCGGCCCCGGCATCACCGGACGGCTCCAGCCGCAAACTCACCAGGCTATCCACCACCTTGGACGCATGCAGCCCCGCCACCGTATACCGCTGGCGCTGCTTCCACACCAGCTCGTCGGCCGGCGACGGCACCACCTCGGTGGCCAGCGTCTCCGACCGCGCGAACAGCTTGGGGATCCCGTACCACTGGCCCGCAATCTTATAGCGCGTGTCGCAGTAGCTGAGGGGGTCGTCGTAGACGGCTTGCTCGGCGTAGACCTGCATGTCGGATTCGGAGGCGCTGCCGCCGTATAAATTCAGGATGTGGTGCTGGATGGCTTGGCGGGCCGGGGAGAGCGGGAGGGAGGCGTCCGGGTTCGGGGCGTAGGAGAGTTGGTGCGTGCGAGGGTCCTGGGGCGGGGTCGGGTGGGGTTCGACGGTGCGTTGCGCCGGGTGGGGGGCTGTGGTTGATGGCATTTTGGCGGGATCGGTGTTCTCTGGACGAAATCGAAAAGGAAAAGAATTGGTTGAGATAGAGGTAGAGGTAGATCTAGGGTTAGATCTAGGGTTGATTAAGTGTCGGAGGAACTTGGGATGAGGGGTTCCGTATATTTGCGGTGGTTATGTATGGTATTTATGCTTTCCCAGGAGGGGGTGATGTCATGGTTGGATCAAGGGGTCGATTTGGTTCATGAAGTCATTTGAGGGCGGGAGTCGGTCCGCCACTTTGCTTCTGTGGCTTGTGTCTTGGATGAGAGCGGGATATCATATTCTTACAACTCCTGGTGTCGAGTTACAGTTTGCATGTTGTGTAGTCTAGCTAGAATGGACAGGGTAGTGAGTCTTGATGCGAGATAGGGCTTGGAGTTAGGGCAAAAGTCCAAGACAGGCCGCCGAGGGAAGTTCAATACTGTACTGTACAATACCATCTCATATGGCCAGGCCTCCATTCCACCCCCCTTGACTCAGCAGCCACCCCCCATTCTGCAGCACCTGGAACACCGCCTCAGGATCATACTTGCGCGCAACCTCTCCCAGTCGCCGCACATTCTCCACGCCATAGCTCGCCAGCGGATCCTGATCGTGCGCCGCATAGTTGGAGTACTTGTACGGAAGATACACCCCGTGTTCCTTGGCCGATGCTTCTGCGATGTCCACGATCGAGCGGATTGCCTGTCGGACTCGGTCTTCATCTTGAGCATGCTTCCAGTCCGCTCGCGCGAGGAACCCTATCACCATGTTAGTCATGTGCGAAGGCGCACTAAAACATGGGCGGCGAGAAAAGGACGTACATGACTGGCCCACCGGCTCTAAGCCCAGCGGACTGTTGGCGGAGACCTGCATCGCCAGGGAAGACATTGGCTGGAAGACGGTGGTCAGAGTCAGCCCCTCGACATCCTTCAGTTCTTCCACATGCTCTGCGTGGGCTTTCTCGATCGCGCGATAGACCTCCAGGCACGGTCGGCTGGACATGGTGCGGAATTCGTGGCTGCGGGGTCTCCGTCAGTATACCCTATCAGCGTACGGAGAAGGATTGCGCTTACAGGGTTGGCTCGGCCTCGTTGACTGATGCGACAGCCTGCACGAGATCGTACACAGACCGCACCCCGGCGGGGACGAAGGTGGCGACGGAGGGGATGTTGTAAAAAGGCTCGAAGACCGCGGGCCGTTCGATCGGGGCGCAGTAGACGTAGACGATGAGAATGAACTGGTCGGTCGCGTTCCAGATCAGGGTCGCCTTGTTGTCTGTCTCGATGGATTGGTGGTATTGCATGAGTGCGTCCAGCAGTTGCTCGCTGGCGGTGGGCGGGTAGATCTGGACCTCCGCCCAGATCTGGTTGGGGATGGTTACCATGTCCATCCGGGTGACGATTCCTGGGACTCAGTCAGACGAGTTGATTCTGGTCCGGAACACTGGAGACTCAGACCATAATTAGGACCTCCTCCTTTCAATGCCCAGAAGAGGTCGCTGTTTTCTTGCGCGTTGGCATTGACGATCCGGGAGTCGGCGAGAACGACCTGCGACCGGTAGGGTTAGGGTTGGGGTTGGAATCCGAGAAACATCAGATCCAGGTCATACCTCGTAGTTGCACACGTTCATCGCGCCCATACCATACTGACTGTTCTGGAATGATATCCCTCCTCCTAGCAACAAACCCGACACTCCGACATCCGGGACGCGGCCGCCGGCCACGACCAGACCGTGCGCTTCGAGTCCCCGGTAGACATCCAGCCACCGCAAGCCCACGCCGATCTTGGCAATGCTCTTGTCGTCCGAGAGCTCGATCTGGTTGAAATTACTCAACGAAATGACCACGCCGCCCTCGTTGCTGGTGAACCCAGGGATCTGCAGCCGGCCCCCACCGCGGATGGAGAACTTCACGTGGAAGAATCGGCACAGAGCCAGCGCAGTCGCAACCTGTGGCGCCGATGACGGAGAGACGATCACTTGCGGCTGGAGCCAGCAATTGGTGGACCTGCGCTGATCGATGAGTGCCCGACCAGGGGATTGGTGGTTGATTGTCTGGTGCGGTGCACATACCAAGGCATTTGACGCTGGGACTCGTACCCACTGGCCCCTGGAGCCACGCTGTGGCTGGGGAAGCACAGAGCAAACGCTTGGGATACATGGGACCCTCTTTGCTGGTCTTTCTCGGCGTCCGGAAGGGCAGTGTACGTCGAGAGAACAGCCTCAAGCTGGCTGTGGCGCTCGGCATCTAGCTGAGCAGCAGAGAGGACGGCAGCTGCGGTCGGAGTCATTGTGGCGGCGGCGGGAGAAACTCCGAGAGGGGTGTTTAATTCTGCAGGCAAAACGTGGGAACAGGGGAACGGAGCGAGTTTTAATCAAATTCAGAGTGTCTCGCCATTCATGCCGAGGCGCCGTTTCCCATAGCCCCCTTGGCAAGTGGGGATTGTCGCGGCACGAAGTCGACGCTATCCCAGCCGGACCGTCGACGGACCGCAACTAAAACCCAATACCGGCTCGATATGGACGGGAACTTAAATGATCTGGGGGTTTGGGTCTCACCATTGACCCAGTATGACCCACTGCTGCGATTCCGCAAGCGATCCTTCAGGGCCTTTGGCAGGCTTGCACAAACTCCCTGCCCGCCCGTTCTCCCCACGGTTCCCGCTCTGTCTTCTTCGTCTGTTTCTTCTCAACCGCGCGTCGATGTGACTGACCCTCTGGACTCACAATTGCTGGTGAGCATGGAGAGCCCTCTGCGTCCACGCAGTGATGGCAGCGGCACGTCGCATATGACTATTGCAGTGCGGGTTGTCGTGCTGACTCTGGCGATTCCTACCACTTTGGTCTGTGTCTTGCGGGTATGCTCCCCCCCCCCCCGTCCCCAGTTGACCCATCGCAGACCCAACCGACTAAGTGGTGACAGTTGTACCTGCGCAAGTTTGTGACCAAGCAATTTGGTCTGGACGACTGGCTCGTGCTTCTCGCGCTGGTAAGTGATGTCCAAGTTTGTCCGTGGCAACTTCCAACAATTGACTGTCGGTCTCGACAAGATCGGGGTAGATTTGTTTTCAGCACTGGCATACACGATCACATACTACGGGCTGGGCGAGCCACTGCAAAATGTCTCCGCCGACCAGCTCGTGGTCTTTCTCACCGTCAGTTGCCCTCGAATCGAATTGCGATCGTTACTAAACCCCATCAGCTGGAATATGCCTCGCAGTGCGCCTACCTCGTCATCGCCGCCACCGTGAAAGCCAGTCTCCTCCTCTTCATCATGCGCCTGTTCCCCACCCGATTCGTCCACCTTGTCGGTCGCTGTCTGCTGGGTTTCATCGCCGCCTTCACCCTCTCCGGCACCCTGGCGCTGGTCTTCCAGTGCCGGCCCGTGCAGGCGGCGTACGATAAAACCCTCACCCACGCCACCTGCTACGCCCCGGAAACCTCCTACGCGATCCTCATGATGCAGGGTGTCATCATGTTCGTGCTGGATGTGATAATCCTGGTTCTGCCCATGAGACCTATCTGGCAGCTGCAGATGCCCATGAAAAAGCGGCTGTTGGTGCTGGGGCTGTTGTGCATTGGTGCGTCTTAAACCTTTCCGGATCTATACCCTCAGACTGGACTAAATGATGAGCGTAGGGTTCACCGCATGTGTCGCGGCACTCGTGCGTTTCTCCACCCTCAAATTCGCCAACGACACGACAAACTTCACCTGTAAGTGTCACGCCCCTCCCTTTCTTGACGAAGACAGCTGACGTGTCAGACTCGGCATCCATGTCCCTGATCTGGATGGAAATCGAGTTCAACCTCGGCCTTATGTCGGGTTCGTTGTCCTCCTTGCGCAAGCTGTGGGGGCTCCGCTCCCTGATCTCGAAGAGCCAGGACAGCCGGCACGGCGACTCGAGGCAATCTGCGGCTTTTGACCTGGTTCCGCGGAGCTGGGGCCACCGCGGGATCACGAAAAAGACGGAGATTCTGAGGGTGGTGGAGTCGCATGGGAGTCAGGAGCCGATCGCTGCGACATAGATCGTGTGGAGCATGAGATGCACTCGGTAGAGGAACTTTGCGATCTGGAATGAGGAGTTGGTGGTTGTTAGAAGCCCTGTTGGTATGTTCGGTCTTTATGCGAGGATCCAGATGTAGTATATGATACCCAACTCATGAATCTGTTCTTCCGTATGCTGTGTTATTTCTTGAAAGAACTCACGAGCACTAAGTAGAGAATAACTCCAACTATGGCTGAGCTTCATGGCTACGCAAACAGCTTATGTCATGGGGACTCGTTATCAATATTTACTCAGTGACATACCTTGGTGAAGAAACTAGATGGAATTTCAATTTCCTCATCACAGCTCATGATTGCCCTTGGCGGAACCAAAGCTTGAAAAATCATCGCTTCTCGCATAAGTGTCCCAAGAGCTTATATATCAGAGCTCGGGTAGCGGACACTTGCGCTCAAGAATACTACAAGAACATGTTCTGGAGATCTTCAGTCTGGTCAAGGCGTAGTGGGCTTGCCACCTACCGAGGGAAAACAACCGAACATGCAACAATGGCGCGGCTGAAGCCGCCAGCTTCCCGGGAGTCAGTAGGCTGCGGGAGTGTTCGCAGGGGCGAGAAAAGCCCCCTGCTGGACACGTAGCGACGAGCAAAAGCATGGCAAGGTTCTCCGAAAACAGACCAATGAGTTGGCGAAGCGTGACCGCGAGATCAATGCCTTGCTCTCCCACGTCGACTTTCTGATCTCGCTGGTGAATAAAGAAAAGACCCTCAGCCAGGCGAGGGATGTTACTCGCTTCACCTACGCCACCGTCTTCTTTCTCCCGGTGGGGCTTGCGGTCAGTATCTTCAGTATGAGCGGGCCGCCGGACCATACCGCGATTGTCGGCATAGAATCCCTGCAATCGTCGCCTTGGTGGTCACGGTGGCTTTCTTATGGCTTGTCATCAGAGTTCCAACACGGTTATATCCTCGCGACGGGGGCACTGACTGGCTAGTGGGAGTCTTCCGGGCGGGGAAATCGGAGGAGTTGATCCACGCGTCCTCTGTGCAGGAAATCGTCAAGCCAATCACTGCCAATCCGGAGAAAGTCGACGAAGCCGACACAAATGAAGAATCTATCTCTCCGGCTGGGCACCGGTCCATCACTCGTTATATATCTCATAAGATCGGGGCATTGTCTGCCCTGAGACACCGACACGCCGCAAGGGAGAACGAGGGTGACGACCGAGCCTGAAACTTGTCAGTAGATCCCACGAGTGGAAAAGCCAGTCCGGAAGCCATCGGAAGAGAGTTCGGCAGGCTGCTCTTGTATGAAGTTCAGATCTTGATAGACTAAGATGACAGTACATTCGCAAGCACGAAACATAGAGCACTCATATTAGTGTCCAGCATGAAGTACGAAGAGATATGTCTTTCCAGAACATGCATGCTTATGCATGAGCCGAGAAAGAGAGATCCGATGGGAAACCCGCGTGGATGCAAAGACAAACAAGGGCAAATCTGACTACCCGAGGCAGTCAAACAAAATGACTAAAAATATATGACAAGAGTGGGATTCGAACCCACGCCATCAAACGATGATCAGGAAGCTGTGAAGCTGAATGTTAAGGTAACCTTAACCTGACGCCTTAGACCAACTCGGCCATCTTGCCTGTTGTTGAAGATGTCATTAAACATGTGCTCTATCATCAACAATCAAATTGCTGCTCCACAGAGCGTCTACATCTGGATGATTTCACATTCACGGCCCATCATTGAACCAGCAGCCACTTTCCTTGCGCTAAAGATCTCTATACTTACAAATCCAGTGGTGATAAATAGTAGACGTGTCGATATTGTGTATGGAGAGTAGTTATTATATTGAGTTCCATTATACCTACCCTAGAGTAAGTCCCCTGTCTACAATAATTGCACAGAACTGAAGTAAGATGCATAAGACAGAATTCCAGTCACATTACATAGGCTTTCTCAAGATACAATAATACCAAGCCCGCCACTTTTCCTCCCCCGACTACGAGGCTGCATCTCTATGTGCAAAGACAACCCGAATGAACGGACACGATCCCTCTATGATCAATGCTCAGGGTGAACAGTCCACCATGACCCAATATCACCTCTTCAAGTCTTCTGCTTCCACAGGCCGCGGATAGACCCAGGCAAGAACCACTCCAAATACTTCCAAACCTTTCCTGGGGTATCAGCAGCAGCAGTCATCCCCAGCCCTCCGACGGAAGCGAGATAGTCGCTCGCGTATATTACCTCATAGTCATTAGAGAAGCCGTTGAACTGTGTCGCGCTCACCACACTGTACGCTACACCCGAAAACTGCATTAGCAAACCCCGCAGAAAGAATCAACCGGATGAGAAATATAGACAAAACTCACCACCCATCTCCCGAAAAACCAACCAATCTCCCACCTTGACCTCGCCCTCCATCACCACTTCCTTCGCCACACAGTCGATCCCATCGCACGTCGGCCCCCAGATCGAATACGGATGCGGCCCCGTCGCGCGCTGCTTCATTTGCCCGTTATCATCATCCCTCAAGGGAGCCAGGTCCGGGACAAAGACTTCATTTTCCAACAGGACCAACATGAAGCTCCCATACACCCCGTCATTCAGATATAGCATGTCGGGGGTGATGGACGGGTACGCCTGAAACTCGTCGAGCAGCGGCTGCAGCTGCCGCCGCCGCGAGATCACCTTGCAGGCCATGGTGTAGAGGGTGCGGGCGAAGTAACGGCCTGGTTCGGCGATGACGCGCACAGCGGACGAGTCGGGGAAGGCTCCGTCGATGGCACGCGCGAGGGGGCCGGCCATCTCTTCGAAGTTGGTGTCCTGGAAGCCGCCGCCTACATCGAGGATGTCCATGGGTGGTAGGCCTAGGTGGGTTGCGAGGTCGAAGACGTGGCGGGCTTGGTGGACGGCTGTTGTGAATGCTGCCGGGTTACGGGCGCCGGACCCTGTGGGTGTAAAAGGGCTTGTTAGTGGGGTTAACGCGGGGTATAACACAGGGTAGGTGGATGGGTGGTGCGCGTGACTGCGTGCCTGTGCACTCTGTGTGCTGCGCACTTGTATGCGCTCATGTGTTTATCTGTGTGCACGCGTGTGGAGGACTTTTTCGGAACTCGCCCTTCACAGACAGAAAGAAATGACTTAAGAGGGAAAAAATATATGACATACCCACGTGAAAACTCACCCCCCTTACACAAAGACCCAACTCCTTTGCCCGTTGCAGCAGCGGCTCAGCTGATGCCAGCGGCGCGCCGAACTTGTTGCCCAGCTGCGCGGCGGCGGTGTCGTCCTGCGCGTAGATCCGGAGCAGCAGGTGCATATTCGGCGCGTGGGCCTTCATCTTGTCGAGCTCGTCGATATTGTCGAATGTGGTGAGGGAGATGCCCCGGGCAGCGGCCACGCGGATGGCGGAGATGGACTTGCATGGATGCGCGAAGATAATGCGGGAAGGGTCCACGCCTAGAGACAAGACCAGCTCAATCTCCGTCTGGGAGGCACAGTCGAATCCCAGGCCCAGGTCGGCGAGAAACCGCAGGAAGCGCACGTCCGAGTTGCATTTCACGGCTGGCGGGTCATAAAACGCTTGGTCAGCCTATTCTGTTGCTGCGGTGGCAGGGCTACGTGGGTGCGTGAAGGGGTTTTGCTCATGAAGCAGGGGACGACACTGACCGTAGAATGGGGCTATATTGGGTAGAGCGCGTCGCCAACGGTTGTAAAGCTTCAAGGCTGGGCCTGTGTCGGCGATGAAGAATGGGCGATCACTCTGTGTGCTATGGGGGTCTTTGTTGACTTCTGTGATGCGGTTGGCGATGAGGTGGTCGATGAGTTTCCCCGCGGAGGGGAGTTCGAGGAGGACCATCGTAGATGATATTGGAGATGTGCAATGGGTGTGTGCAATGGTTGATGGAGAGATCACAAAGATGGGTCCAGGGCTCTGTTTTATAATAGCTTGGGCAGGTGGATTGCCAACAGCGACATTCTATCTTTTTGCTCAGGCTCACTCAATCTCATGCTCGGTGGTTGCCTACGCGTAGAGCCTGACCAGGCACCATGCTTGTTTCATAGTCGCCCAAGGTAACAGCTTGCATATGATTCATGTGTGGACTAGTCTAAATGGTCCAGTGTTATGGGAGATGTCTCATCGATAGTGTTGGACGTAGGGCTGTCTTGAACTCAGCTTTCTGACACGAAATTTGCTTGGCATTATGGCCATATCAAACACTCCCTATCTCTCTTGTTTCAATATCTTGGGGGTTGGTTTCAGTTTCTGCTGTTATGCTGGCACTGGACTGTTCGTTGTCCGTGTTTGAGATGTCTGGCTCCTGATATTCGGCCAGGGAGGATACGCTTCCAAGACAAAATACCACAGTCACGTATTCGAACCTGCAGTAGTGACTCAGTACTGGAACCAGACAGCTTGCTATCATACTACAAGATCTACGGTTTGTCAGCCAACATCAGTTCGCGACGACAGGATTCTGCATGCTGGCGGCATTTGCGGAAGTTGCGACACCAGCTCTGGGCGGCCACGTCCTTGACACGCTTTAGGCACGATGCGAGGGGAGGCCATGATCAAGGATGGGGGACAGATCTGGCACATCATCTAGCAGTGTTGAGGTATGAGCAGGTTGGTTTCTATCGCCCTGTTCACGATCTGGGCACTTTCTTGTATCAGTATGGCTCATCCTGCATGCATGATCTGTTCTGCTACGCCACATTTTCCACCGTAAGCGGAGACATCTAGCAGGAGAACATCTGCCACGAGTGGACTGGTCACGTTGTCGCCATCGACGCGCATTATGGGCTGCTGGTCATAGATTAACGTAGCGTTGAGCAGCATCGGGGCTGACGTCGGGTAGAAGCTGCATCTCGGGTTGTCAAGTGATGGTGCCCATTACTCGGGCCGCATTCCTTGGAAGTTTGCAGTAGGACTTTGGCACTTCTGGTTCTTTTCTGTTGGGTGGTGGATCTTAGAACAGTATTTGTAGAGGGCGGTCATTTTATTGTCAGTTGTAGAACAGCGGTAGTGAATTGGTGACCCCAGGCCTAGTCTGCGACCGCATTAGTATATATTCCTCCGGGCAGAAGTGCAATATCTGTACAAAGTAGAGCTGACCGCGTGCGCAGTCAGTTACCCAAGTAGATAAAAGCCCAAGAGTCTCAGACAGACTACTACTCACCTATTCCACTTTTCTATCACCTTATTCGTCGGAAGATCATTTATTACTTGCTACTTATAGGGCCTTGAGGAAGTCGATGAGCAAAATTGATGCACTTGTAGGTTGGGGTTAAGAATTTATAGCATTACTAGGTTGTGATCTTCAACAGGCAAGCCCGGCTAGCTCAATCGGCAGAGCGTGAGACTCTTAATCTCAAGGTTGCGGGTTCAACCCCCGCGTTGGGCTGTTCAATTTCTTTTTGTTTTCCACTCTCTATATAACATACACATTACACACTTTTAAATCTCTTTACGCTGTCTTTTACTTCTCCCAATCACAGCTATCGTATAAAATAACCCCTAACCACCTACTTCACCTATGGTAGCTGAAAACTTGATTATTCTCTCTGTTGATCGCATCACTACCTCAGTGCACTCCACCGGAACCCCCCCGCATTACAACCAAGAACCTCAGCGCAATGATAATATAACACATTACATCCCCAACCCCAATCCAACCATCCGACAACCCAATCAAACGCCAATCAAATTCTCCTTCCCAACCTTGTGCTCCTGCGATGGATCGAAATCCCCGAATGCCTCCACCGCTTCCCCGCGCAAATACTGCACGGGGGTTTGGAACCCTACGAACCCAATATTCGGACTCGACAGCCCATACCCCATCACCCGCTGCGCTGCCGGCGACCACGACAGCACCTCCTCTGGCACGTTCGCGAGGTAGACGTTTTCCTCCTGGCGCAGGAACCCGCGCGAGAAGAACATTCCATGCACGATGCGGCGTTCCGCGGCGGTGACATTCGCACCGCCCGCATGGTACAGCCCCCCCAGCATGACCCAGCAGTCCGTCACGTCCAGTTCGGCGGCGACCGCCTCGTCGAGCCGGGGCGCCCGATCGGACCCCCACAGATGGCTGCCGGGGATGGCGATCGTGGCGCCGTTCTCCACCGTGGTCCGCACCCCGGGGACCATAAACGCCATCATCACGTCGGAGCCCACCCGGTACCCTTCCGCGGATTGATCCGCGTGGTCGACGTGGTAGTTCTTGTCGTCGCGGTGCAGACGCTGGGCCTGGGCTCCGGGACCGATGTCGAAGGTCATCGCGATGGAGCAGACGGCCTCGCTGGTGTAGGTGTGCTTCGTCTCGCCGTAGAAGTTGGAGGTGGTCTTGTCGATGAAGGTGGCGGTTAGGGCTCGGACGAGCGGGTCGACCAGGAAGGTCTCGCGCACGGTCAGGCTGCGTCCGGCCAGGTTGGTGCATCGTCGGGTTTCGGGGGGGAAGAGGTCGCCCTGAGGTCTTGTTAGATTAGAGCTTTTTCTTTTTTTGGAGTTTTTTTGGGGGGTAGAAGGAGGGTTGGAGGGTGAGTTGACCGGGGGATTGTGATATTACCTTCCATGGTTTATCGGCCTCCAGATATGGCTGCACTTCCGCGTTCGCCGTGTGAACGGTCGCTGCGTCGGTGAAGTTCTTGATCACACAACAACCATCTTGGATGATTGCTTGAATGATAGCATTCACATTGGAGCGATCGATGCGTTGGACTTTGGGGATCTTGACAGCCATAGTGGGTTGGTGATGAGAGTTGTTAGGTTAGAGAGTAAAGCTGCTCTCATAGCCCTTGAATGGGTATATAAAACCATTTCTCGATCTCAATCAACTTCCTATCTCGAATGCGTTCAGTTGTTGTTGAATGCTTGTGGCATGTGGAGCCGTGGCGGGCTATCTTCCCCGCATCTGAACTTGGAATCCGTGGCCGCGATAAGAGGCGATCACAGCCATCAGCCCCGCCGCCGACCAATCGTCACGGGAAGGATTATCAGCGTGTTTGGATTGCTTGCCGTTCCTCTTCTCAACATCATCCTCCAAATGGCTGCAATACAGGGCTCATGTCACAACTGTCGGGCGCGAAAGGTGCGATGCGACCGAAACAGACCCCGGTGTCTCTCCTGTCAGATGCGGGGTGTTGATTGCCAGATACCGGCAGCTTCACCGCGGATACTCTGGCTGCGGCCGCGAAATGCTGCTCATGGCGAGGGTGACGTGGAGGAGTTGCATGCGCGGCGACGGCCTCATTTCACAGGTAAGCTGACCTGTTGGGTACCTGGCTAGATTATTATGGTGTGACAGAGTCTGAATTATGTAGAATACCAACTCAGTTGCAATGCTGCCGATCTGGTATGCATCTTGGGAGGCGTATCGATAGCTGCGGCCCTGGTTGAGCTAGACCAACAGGTTGCTAGCCTCCAAGGTAATGAAGTCACGTCCATTGGACCTTTCCATGCATTTCGGTTCATGGACGACATCTCCTCGCCTCAACCTGAGGCGCAGTCGGACACCAGTGCCTTTGCAGGCCTGAACCCGGCAACATCAGAGGCAATGTATGGACTACCAGACGATCTAGTCTCAACTCCCCAAATTCTAGCACAGATCAATACCCTCGTCTATACCCACTCAGCTTCGGACTCATCCCCATTCACATTCCCCTTGAATATACCACTTGCGCGAAGAACACCAGAAGACCTGGTCGACTTCACGGCCCCCAGCGCAAAACTCCTCCTGGATCACTACCGCCACACTATTATCAATTATCTGGCCCCAGCACGTGTGAAGTCCAAATCCCCTTGGAAGAAAGTCTACATTCCTAGCGTGCTCAGCGCTATCGGTGAGATCCTCCTCCAGGGGGACAGTAGCAACGCGAGAGTGTCCCTTCTCTTCTCGGTCCTTGCGATTAGTGCCTTTAGTCTAGACGGAAAGATGCTACTAGAAGATGAGTACGGCTACCATGCAAGCGCCCACCTCCTGGGAAAAATGTATCGTGCAAGAGCTACTGCACGCTTGAAGCAATCACTAAGGGACCTGTCCGCGCGCGGTTCGAAGAAAGATAAGTATAAGGATATTCTCATGGCACTTCTGAGTATGGTGACTATATGTGTACGTTCTCAATACTGTGTGAAAAAGTTTGGACTTGTGCCCCTAACTGCTATCCAGATAGTCAGCGGCGACATGAACAACGCAGCGCACTATTTACGCGACATCGAGCAGATCATCCACCGGTACGGAACGCGCAAAGTCGCCCGATCGGCGAAAGTGCGCATGCTGCACAGCATCTACCTATACACGCGTGTATTGACGGAGCGGTCGTGCTTCGACAAACTAGACTTGAATGCTACAGCGCGTGACGCTGAGAAGCCCTTCAGCCCCATCGCGCCCTCACTGCAGGTTTCCACGCTGGACTACATGGTGGGGCCTACCTACGTACCTGCTGCAAATAATTGGATACGGGACCTGGAGGATCCTAATCTGGAGTTCCGGTCCCCTTTCGAGGACATCTACTCTTTACCGCAGTCGTTGTTTGAGCTCATCGCCGCGACAACCCGATTAGCATCCAGTTTGAGAAGATCGACCATGCGCGAGTCTTCAGAGCCAGTACACCACAGTGTGCTTCTCGCGAGTATCAGAAACCTGGAGACTCGAATCTGCAGCTGGGAGTACGGCACAGAAAATATCAATAGTGCGGCACCCAGGCCCCCGAGGGAGCGCTCCCCGTACCACCTCGTCCAGGCGGTCCATAAAGCCCTAATCATCCACTTCCGCCGGGCCATCCGGAACGCCAACGCAACCATCCTCCAACCGTATGTCCGCGACGTGATGCTGCATCTGCTAGCATACGACGACTGCAGGCACAGGATTAATGACGAATCGGCAGATACCTGCTGGCCCGCGTTCATGGCTGGCTGTGAAGCGCTGGACCCTCGACTCCAGGAAAAGTTCGCCCAGTGGCTGCATATCGCAGCACAGACGACTGGGATCCGTATGTACAGTGTAGCGCTTGAGGCAATGCGGCAGGTCTGGGATGCGCGGAGGCGTCCTGGAAGGCAGGATGCGGCTTGGTCCCAGGTGCTGTTTGATTCCAGTGATCTGAGGGTGTTGGTGCTGAGCTGAGAGCCTGAGGGAGCTTCTTGTATGACAAAAGTATCTTGATAAGCCCGTACTTTTTATTTGTTCTCATTGGTCATTTGCAATCAGCTTAGCGCGGAGGAACATCGACATCAAGGGACAGTTTGATCCACAGCGACATGACTGGCCCCTAGGACCGAGACAATCATCTCTCCGCATTTCCCCTCACGATAAGCCACCCCCCCCCCTTGATTCTTATCAAGTGCGGGGAAATCTGCAATTGGCAAGCGACACCGAAATCTAGACGCTGATAGCCCTTAGGCTTCTGCCGCGATACGGGATCCTTGCTTCGTCTAGATTGGCTGGATTTCGCTCATCATCCCTGGATTTGGTGGATAGTATATGAAGGGGTCAATGTCGGCATTCCGGGCTTCGGCTTCGGACGGCTGTCGGCGACACAAGCACCAAGATAGGGAAATATGGAGCACGACGCAAAACATGTTGGGGGTGACTATGTCGCTTCCAGTACGCTTGAGGAGAAACGCCTGGATTTGGACCCTGCTCTTTCTATCGGAGAAGGTCAGGTTGACAACGAAGGAGCCAGCCATGGCAACCTTCATCGCACGTTAAGTCCACGGATGATCCACGTACGCATAGTATCCCCATCCTGAGTTTTCTACAGATGAAGTGCTTCCTGCTGATTTTAAGAGCTGCATAGGTGATTTCCCTCGGCTCCAGCATCGGAAGCGGTCTCTTCATCGCGACGGGCAAAGCCCTGGCAGAGGGCGGTCCCGGCAACATGTTCCTGGGCTACCTCGTGGTCTGCCTCGGGGTCTGGGCAAATCTGCAGACGTTGACGGAGATGACGATCGCATTCCCGACCTCGGGGAATTATATTGACTATGCGGATCGGTGGGTGGACCCGGCGTTGGCATTTGGGGCCGGGTTCGCGGAGTGGCTGGGTGAGTTGCTGTCTTCGCTCTGACATAGGGTATAGATACGGGCTGATTGTGTCGTTTCGCATAGGATGGACGTCGGTGTTTGCATCCGAGGGGACGTTTTTGGTTATCCTGGTGAACTTCTGGGCGGGAGGTGTGGTGCCGGAGGCTGCTTTGCGTGAGTTTGTCCCACTCCTTGCCTTGTGGTTCTGCGTCTTCTTTGTTTGAATATTTCGCTTTTATTGGAGAGAAACGGGACTGATGGCCACATACACAGTCACCATCTTCCTGGTAATCTGTTTTGTGGTATTCCTCATGCCCACCAGCTTTTTCGGATGGCTTGAATACATCGGCTCCTTGGTCAAAGCCTTCCTCTTTGTCTTCATCACGATCATCTCGCTGGCCATCATCGGCGGCGCGGGTCCGACAGGATACGTACGAGACGGTAGCACCTGGACCGAGCTGCCTGCCTTCAAGAACAGCTTCGGAGTACTTGATCCCCCCAAACTATCCTTTTTCTTTTTTTCCTACTTATCCGTAATCTATATCCTATAGGGCTTCTCTAATGCCGCATTGCTCGCCATTTGGGCGGTTGGCGATCAAGTCTTCATCGGGGTCATGGCCGGCGAGGCCGAGTCCCCACGCTACTCCATGGCGCACGCGTCCAACCTCATCCCCTGGCGCGTCGCCGTGTTCTATCTGCTGTCTGTCGTGCTGGTCTCCCTGATCGTGCCATCCACCGACTCCCGGCTGCTGGGCGGCTCGAGCGTTGCCTCGTCCCCATTTGTCATCGCCGTCCAGGATGCCGGCATCCCGGGGGTCCCGGATCTAATCAATGCGTGCATGATCATCGGCATTCTGGCGATCGCGCTGGAGTGTATCTTCCTGCCGTCGCGAATCCTCCGCACCATGTCTCTCCAGGGACTGTTGCCCGCTTTTGTGGCGCAGGTGGATAAGAAGGGTCGACCGAGGTGGGCGCTGGCCATCACCGCGGTCGCGGGGGTGGCTCTGACGTACATGAGTCTGAGCGGTATGCCGTCCATGCTGTCTTTCAGCACATTCTAATCGCATGCTGACTCTGCCTATAGCCGGGGGCACGGAGGTGCTCAACTGGCTGATCGCAATCACCAGCGCGTCTTTCTTCATCAACTGGGCGATCATCGCCGTCACCTCATTTCGCTTCCGGGCGGCGATGCGAGCACAGCAGAGCCCACTGTTCGAGACTCCTTATGCGTGGCAGTCGCTCCTGTGGCCTCTCGCCCCCGTGACCAGTCTTGTGGTTTCGAGCGTTCTACTAGTCTGTCTTCTTTACACGAGTGTCAAGCCAGTGGTGAGTTGTCGCAGTTTTTTTCTTATCCTCGGAAGGGTGAAGCTTGTGGAGAGATGACCGCTGACACGGGCCTTAATGTCTATGTCACAATAGAGCGGAGGCAGCTTTACAGCGTACAGCTTCTTCTCAGCTACGATCGGACTGATTCTCATCGTGGTATCTACCATCGCCTACAAGATCCTCCGACGGACGCCCTGGAGGGACCCCGCGACGGCGGATCTGGTCACCGGCCGTCGGGAGCTAAGTACAGAGGAGTTGCGGATGTTGGATGCTTACTACGGACGACCGCTGTGGCGGAGAATGGGGACTTATCTGCGAGTTTGGTGAGGAGATAGGACCGCCGGGTTTGAGGAGTGACTTCATATGGGCGATGTTATAGGTGGTAGTATGCAGCTACCTCGGCGATATGAGCCAATCACCTTTCCGCTCTGACGCCGAGAGTGAACATCCTACCCTGTTTATGCATGCAATGAATAGGATTGAACAACAGCCAGTGCTCTTTCAGTGCCGATGATAGTGGATTAATTTTCTCTCTTGGGAGTAAGGATGCGTTATCATGCAGGCTTGATATCAGGTGTGATGTAGCCTGATGAGGGGGAGTTTTCCCCGCATTCCCATATCACCTCACATCATCAAAGTAATGTAAATACCCAGACTCTACCAAGAGATCTATTGAAAGAGTGTTAGAACAGCTCGACCAAGTCAACTGTTCATTCGAGACGAATACAGACGGCTTGTTCAGTGAACATGGCAACTACCAATCCGTTCCCAATGCTTCCCATCCACCTCATCACCGCCCACTGGCCATACCTCAGTGCAGGCCTGCTCCTACTAGTTACACTGCATCTCATTCAGAGACGAAGGCCAACCACGGCTCATAATGACATCAAGAAGAACCCCCAAGTATCTCAAATTGACCCCCTCGTCAACTTCGACTGGACCAAAACCGAACCCCTTGTCCTCCGACCCTTCAAACCCCGCTACCACATCACGATGGGTACACTCCCGTTCCCCAACTGCTCTCCCCTCCCCATCCAACCCAAGCAATCGTTAACCAGAGAACAGGAATCGAAAGCACCACCCTCTCAGAGATCGTCCAAATCGACAAACACTACCTCTCCCGCATCCAGCTCCGCACCGCCCTCATCCAGCACAAAAGACCCGCCGTGCTGGGCAGCACCCCGCGCGCCGTCCCCGCCGTCCGCGAGCTCTACACCTTTTTGGTGAATGACTACCTCCCGCAGCGGTACGGGGCGATCTTCCACCGCCACCCAACAGCGGGGGTAGTCAACACCATCACCGGAGAGATCATCCCCTGCACCCCACCCGCCGACCCCGAAGAAGCCCTGGCGATCCTCGGCCGCCAAGTCGAAGAGGACTTCTTGCTGCTTCTGCCCCCTCCCACCTCAGAGCCGGACACCGAAACAGAGGGCAAAGCAGAGGTGACGAAGCAAATGTCGCTCGAAGCGTTCATCGGCTGCTTTCCGAACGGCTTCAGCTGGGCGGATAAGTTCGCGAAGTCGCTGGCGGCGATCCACGTCCCCGTGCCGGATTACACGGCCAAGCTGAGGGGCAGTATGGATCGGTATCTGGGGCGGTTGGGGGTGGGGACCGTTGTCAAGCGGGCGAATGTAGGTTCTCCTCAACTCCGCCCCTCGTTTTATGGTTTGTTGTGGCGGTGGAAGAGGATGAGCTTTGCTAATACTTGAGTCGGAAGTGGACCGTGTCCGTGGACGGGGAGCTGCATGCCCCCGACAGTATGCATTTGTATGAAGGGGAGACGGTGGAGGAGGTGGAGGAGTTGGATCTGGCCAAGGTTTGTCTTTCTGCGCTTTGCCTCGGCGGCAGTTTTGAAGGGGGTGGACTGCCTCGAGTTCTGGGAAAAGCGTGGCTGATGGGGAATAATGCACAGGCCCGGTTACGATGTGAGCGACAGGTGCTCTTCCGATTGCCCAATTCTAACGCGGTGGTGTTTGTGGTCCGCACGTATATGTATCCCTTGCAGGAGATCAAGGAGGAAGGCAACGGGCCGCGGATGGTGGAGGCCATCGCCGGGCTGAAGGCGGGCAGCTCGCCCGGGTTCCACTTCTACAAGCGCGCGGCCGTCTGGCAGAGGGTGGTGAGTGAGTTTTTGGTTGGGGAGGGGGAAAGTGGTACAGAGTAGGATATTTACCAGGTTTCCAAGTGCTGTGTACTGGCCTACTGAGCTGCCTGTCAACTCTATTCCTCATGCGAGCATAGAAAGGTTCCACTGGGAAAAGAGATCCGTCAAATACTCCGTACCGCACCGTGAAATCTAAACATGGTCACGACTCTATCTACCCTAACACGATACCAAAACCTCAACCCATCACCTCCTTACCTCTCCAACCCCCCCACGAACTCCCCAATAACCCCCACCAACCCCTTGATCCAACTCAAATGCGGCGAATGATCCGTCCTCGCCCGATACACCACCACCTCACCCCTCCCCTCCCCGCGCAACCGCGCATTCAGCGCCTGCACCATCCCCTCCTGGTACGCCGCCGCCAGAGCCCGATCCTCTTCCAGCACGAGATACCCGCACGGCAGCGCGGCGTACGCATCGTTCGTCAACACCCCCGTCATGATCGGCGCGGCCGTGAGCGAGGCCGCCCACTTCTGCCCCTCCTCGCGCGGCAGCTGGCCGAACATGTACGTGGCGGCGTCGACGGTGCTGAGCAGACCTTTAGGGCCGTGTTTCTTTTCTTTTTGTTTCCAATTCTTAGCATTCTTTTCTCCAAATGAGGGTGATTGGGGAAAACACACATGGGCTTTACAAAAAGGCGGGACGACGAAACTCCCGTCCTCGGGCTGGAAGTAGCTTGTTACGGATTCGCCGATGGGGACGAGGAAGGCCCCGTAGTAGAAGATTCCGAGGATGCCGGCGGATGCCTTGGTGGATGGGGAGGCTTGTGGGTGGTCCTGGTATTTTGGGGTGGCGGCCTGCGTGGCGACCCACCCGCCAGAGGAGTGCGCGACGAGCAGGACTTGTTTGTTCTCTTGGAGGATGAGCCGGTCGAGGAGGGTCTGGATGACGGCGACGTCGGCTGCGTCGCTGGGGTAGCCGGTTGGCGGTGGGGGGCGGTCGAAGTCCGGATTGCTGGTGTTGCCGACGTTGAGTTGGGTGAGGTCGCTGGTTGGGCGTTGCGGGCAGTGGACCTCGTAGCCTTGGGAGGTGAGGTGGTTGAGGAAGGGGGTGTAGGGGGTGGGAGTGTGGTAGCTGCCGTGGCAGATTATGATGGTGGGTAGTGGGGTGCGTTTCATTCTGATGTAGTGGTGGCTTATGGGGCTGTGAGCGGCTGATTGAAAGGGATGAGTGGTGAACTTCTGGAGGTCAGAAGAGAGGGTTATATAGGTATTGGTGGTGCTGTAGATGCTGCTGCTGATTGTATTTACTGACTGGATATTTTGTGGAGTTGGGAGTGCTAGGGCGTGTCTAGGGTCCGGTGGATCCACGTTACATTCTACCACATTGGCCAGTTCGTCAGTGGTATAAATTTCGTACTAGTGCTTATTTTCAGCCACTGCATGTGGAGAGCCTGTTCAACCCCACGCCATAAATATACAAGACTGCTGTTTACCCTCGGCCTCGGACAAATCGTCTGTTATCTCGCGCTGACCATCGTTTCTTCCACATATAGTTGAAAGACATTGAATCACTACCTAATAGGTATTTCTGACATGTTGCCACAAAGAGCCGATACACCGGGTTGTGCCTGCCGGAGACGTGGGAGCGTTCCGGGGGGGTGCGCACTAGAGATGCTTGAGATAGGATTTTTGGTGAGGGAGACGGAAAAGGTGCTGGTGGTAGAGTCTGGAGGTTTCGAGACAGCGGTAAGAGGGATGTGTCCAGGTTTTGTTGGAAGTGGATAGGTAGGCAAGCTGGATTGATGATGCTGCAATCACGGGCAAGGGCTTAGGTCGAGATGAGATTGCCATAATGGGGGTAGGTAGAAAGAGTGAGCGGACTTGGGGCTCAGGACAACTACATCAGTATTCGTATTGCTAGATTTGCAGGCACAAGACTCCATGTCACACAGATGTAACATTTGTTCCAAAGTTGACAAAAAAGTCCTGAGGAGTCGATCACAGACACAGACAACAAGATATCACCTCTAAGATAGCATCCCCCACTTTCTTTCGAACTTATGCAAAGATCAAACTTTTCATTACGTAGACACTATCTGTTAGAAAATACGTAACGCCAACGAAGTGACGCAAAAAAAAAAAGCGAACATTGAGAAATCATAATAATAGATCATTATCAATTCAAAAAGCTAAATATAAATACTAGGCATTAAGCATATCTTAGAGTCCACAAGGAACCATACAAACGACGAACAATGACACTACTTCAAGAACCTTTAAAAGGCCCAGCAGCAGCAGCAGCATCACCCCCACAGCCAAGTAGCGCGGTTCAACATCCCGCATAACACAGACCCTCCTCCTCATCAAACATGCTCGCGACCGCCAGCGGCAGCGCCGGGAGCTCGTCGGGCTCGACCGCGAGTGGCTCCGAGACTTCCTCCTCGAAGTCGTCCGGCAGCATGTACTCCTGCGCGATGGTCTCGTAGATGCGGCCCGTGACGATCCCCATCAGCGTCAGCCGGCCGATCACCGCCAGGACGCGGACGACGCTGTTCCGCTTTATGAGAGCTGGGTTCAGCAGGACCTGTCGGATGTGGGCCACGAGAACGGTCAGCCGGCTTTCGGGCAGTCGGTCGACGAGCACCAGCTCCGCCTCGAGGTTGCGCTCCAGCCCCGTGCGGAAGAACCGCTTCGTGAAGCCCCGCCCGCCGGAGGGGCGGAGCAAGACGCCTGCCTCGCGCTGCTGCAGGCCCAGGGCCCAGTTGTCCCCGCGCCATTTGACGATGAACAGTGCGATGTCGCTGTTTGCCAACTCTTCTTCTTGTTGTTCGTCGTTGGGGCTGGCGATGTCGGCCGTGTTCTCGACGGGGCGGTCCTCCACTTCGATGGGTTGGTTTGCCATGGTTGCTCCAGTGGCTGGCGTGAGGTGGGGCTTGGGTTGTCGGTGTTGATGTGGGATGATGGAAATACTGGCATGACTGTTATATAAAGGTATCCAATTGTCTTGTAGTGGATTATGAGAGGCATTCCGAACGCAGGGTAATCTACGTTCGTTGATAATGCCATGTGCAGCTTTTGGTAGAAGGTGTAACAGTCAAGGATCGTTGAAACAAAGCAGATCGAAGGCTCTATGAACATGAGATTAGGCTCGCTTGGAAGTACAGTTTGATAAATAATGCACTAGGCTTACGGCAGACAATCCTTTATATCACTTCTTAGAGATTGGTGGCACTTTCCTCTCTGAAGCAGCAAAAAGTAGGTTAAAAAGTCCCACTTTCTTCTTGAAAATACAAAGCGTACGTAAGGCACGTAATAGAGACCTTGACTCAATCTGCAGACCGGAAGTCACTCTATAGATGATAGAAATGAAATTCTTGTAAGAAAGGATCGTTCCGAGCAACCCGGGCTTGCGTCTGGAATAACCCGCAAGACCCATTTCCCCTAGTGGATATCAACATTATGACTATGTACCGTACATGATAGAAATATTATAGAAAAATTTGATCCCGTTCCAATCGCCTCAAGGTAGCAAAGCTGGTTGTCCTGTTGAGGCCTGAGTCACCCTACTCCTAGCCCTATCCTTGATGAAATTGCCTGACTTTTCCGCAGACACTGCGGTTGCCGGTATACAGGCCCTGACAACTCTACTCATTAGCCTGAATCCCACACCTAAATCCGAAAAAATAAAAAAAAAAAAAACAGACGATCTTGACATTCCCCTTACATAGTATCCCAGGTTAACGCCTCAAACCAACAACCCCACAACAACAGGCGCCACGCCCCAAAGCGCCGTGCGCGCGCCCAGCAACCGTCCGGCCCCGTTCTGCTCCACGGGGAAGGCGTCCGGGTCGTCCGTGTTGCAGTGGCCCTCGGTCTCGGTCGAGCTCAGCGTGCAGTTGGCGGTGCGGCCGTCGGCGCTCTCGAAGGTCAGCACGGCGCTGTACCAATCCACCGTGACCGAGGCGTCGCCGCAGATGGACTTGGTCTGGACGCCGGTGTTGCGGCCGCACGACTTCTTGAACGGCTTCGACGAGCCCTTGCAGCCGAACAGCTCGTCCTCGAGGATCACCGAGCAGTGCGAGACGTACGAGTTGGCCGGCGGGTTGGTCGTCCGGATCTTGATCTCCGCTGCGGTGAGGGTCTGCGCGAGGGCGAAGAGGGCGCCGAGCTTGAGGAGGTGCATGGTGGTCGGTTAAGGGCTTGAGGGGTTTGGCGTGGGAAGTGGGAGCTGCCGCATAAGAAGTCAGAGGAGGGGAGTAGGAGGGAGTGTTCAGGCCGAGAATTGTGGTTTATATGCTTTCTGGTCTACTACGGGCAATTCTCGGCTATTCCGGCACGGTGAGTCGGGTGCTCGGGACCCTGAAGGGTTTTTGTGTAGACAGACGACCAGTCATAATGAGGCTTATCGGGCGTTGAAAGGCTCCACTGTAGTGTCTACTAGTATTGTTTGAAGAGTCTGGCGATGGTTTGTGGGCCATGTACAGTACAGTTTGGACTGTTGACATTTGGTACGGTCCTGTGCACTTCCAGAGCATCCGTGCCGGCGATCCGCATCGGGCTTGGCAGGGTGCGGCTTGGCCGACAGGGTCCTCTTTCACTACAAGAGGTAAATAGCCATTACTGTAAGGAGAGCGCATTGGCGATACAAGAAATACAAAATAAATGAGTTGTTGGACTAATGTAAATGTTCAAGGGTTTCATTCCTCTTGTTTGTCTGAATACGGAGTAAGATACAGCGAAGGGAAAGGGGTTTATCTCCCTCAGACCACAAGCTCGTCTAGGGCTCCGAGACATCCGGTTAGGGGTCCACTTCCTCCGACTGATGTCGAATGAAGAAGTTGTTCCTGATCCAGGATGGGAAAGACGACCTACAAAAAAGGCAAATCGGAATCTAATAGTCTGGGTCACACGGCTTCGTCGAGTCTAGATAAGCATAGGTAGATAGTAGAATTAAATCCCGCAAAAGGACGAGTCATTGGCAAATTAGCAGTTATCGTTGGTGTTAGAAGCTATTAGGGCAAGGTCACGAGCATTGAAGCTGTGCCTGAAGCCTGTGTATGGGTAAATATACTTTACCCAGGTAGATGTATCATCCTGACCAAACTCACAGATACTCTGTAAGTGCAATCGACAAGACCTCTACAGTATCCAGCAGTCAAGCCACGATCACGCGAGAAGCGAACGCAAACCAGACCACCGCTGACCGACCTAACATCACCTCAGCTCTCATCCTCAACAAAATGAAACCCCGATAATTAGGTACGGCATTCCTCTACACCATCACCACCCCACAATTCTCACAACACCCACTCTCATCCCCACTCTCCGAGTCTGACTCAAAATAACTCTCCTCAGAAGCACCCACCAAGCCCACCGACTCACTCAACGTCCGCCTCAGCGAGCGCAGCAACTCCTCCACCCGACCCCGGTCCTGCACGAGACAGAGCACCTTACAAAGGCCCCGCCGGCACCCATCCTCTGCCTTCAGGTTCTGGAACCACACGTGGCCCCCAACCGCGATCCCCAGCACAAACTCCGGTAGCAGCGCGGAGTCCCCCACCACCAGCTGCTGCTGGACGAGGGCCAGCTTCCGCTGCCGGAGCTCGCGCAGCTGCAGCTCCGGACTGGCCCCCTGTGCGGCGGTGGCGTCGTGGCAGATGATCTGGATGACGGCGATGTTGTCCTTCCCATTTTTGGGGTGGGGGTCTACGAGGTCGATGATCTCGTAGGGGAGCGGGGTGTTTGTTGCGGACTCGAAGAACCGGCGGGTGAGGAGGCGGTAGTTCTGGGTCTGGCTGTCGCTGCTGCCGGGCAAGACAAACGCGCGGCCGAGAATCTGCGCCCACAGTTTGGCGGTCTCGCGAGCGGTCGTGTGGTTGTTGGACTGGATGGCTTCGAGGTAGATCCGGATGTGCTCGTCGGCCCAGTAGGACCATGCGCGCTTGGCCGGGTCGGTGATTTTGTCCTGGGGAGGTAAGGTTAGTTCGATTGTTTGGGTGGTGGATCTTTGGGTTTCTTGGGATGGGGTGGCCATTTTGATGGGGGGTTTTCTTGTTGAGTGAGAGACCTTGAGGCACGGGGGTGGTTCTGGGGATAAGCTCTGCTGGTTTGAGGCTTGAGGATGCTGTAGTGCATGGTGGTGGGCATTGCAAATGGGAGTATTTAAACCCTACATGATAGGGAAGATGATGTTGATGAGAAAGAAGTGTGTAGAAAGAGACTTGGTGTAGGTTCTCTGCCCGATGTGAAGGAGGGTTGAAGAGGGACAGATGTGTTCATTATGGTTATACAACCGTGAAGGGCCCTTGCAATTCTGTTTATACTCGATACTGCATTGTGAGTAGTGCTCTGTCTTTCTAGAGACGAAGAAGACGCATGCAAAAGGCTTAACTGTTGAGCGGCATGCTTGTGATGTATGCCTTTGTCACTTTCCTTTGTTCGATCTGGCTTGGTATAGCTCTTTGTTCTTAGATGTTGCTGTACCCGACTTGGCTTCATCCGCATCCTTACTTAGGGACTACGGCAGGCTGACCACTCATTGACACTCTTGTCAACCTCTTCACGCTCATGAAGGAGTCTGGCTGGGTGTGAATGGAGCATAGATAAGCAATTGCTTAGTTACATTAGCGCCTTGGCTATAAGTCCACATTGCACAATTCAGCCCTTGGCCCTTGCTCCTTCAGCAGAGAGGTAAATTGAGAATAGATATGCTTTTGTGTTGGGTCGAGTAAGTCACTAAATCGCAAATTGCTGCTAGATCGCAAGGAGGTTACTGCATTGGTACCCTCCGTGGCCGCCAACTCTACCACTCCCGAAGCTTCAAAGTCAGGATTGGATGTCGAGGAACTTGCTGATATAGATCTAGATAGTGAACTTGACACAAAGTCATTATTTTCAGAATGGGTTTGAAATAGGATCATGAGTTTAAGAATGAGTCAGATTGACATCAACTAGCATCATTGGTCTAGTGGTAGAATTCATCGTTGCCATCGATGAGGCCCGTGTTCGATTCACGGATGATGCAATATTCTTTTGCCCTTTCTTTTTCCCTCCCGTCCACCCGATCCTCTCTGCTCTGTTCTATTCTGTCTCCTTCCTTCTGCGTTTTTTTTCTTTTTCTTTTTCTTTTTCTTTCGACATCCATCTTAATTTTCTGTTTCAGTGTATATTCTATCCTGCCATCGATGGACGCCTCGGTTCCTTTCCTACAGTATCACCCACCGCGAACCCTAGGACACATTCTCGTACGATTCAAACATCCGCAAACACCCAATTAGTATCTCCCGAGAGATCCCACATATTAAACAGGTCGCCCGGCAGTTCAGAGAAATCAAAGTCCTCAAGCGACGGCACAATACTGGAGTGCATACTTGGCGCAGACATAGCGTGACCCAGCATGTCGTTCTCCTGGTCCGGCTCTTTCACCGTCTCTGCGAGATTGTCAGTGCCCGATACAGTTACAGTCCCTGTCGTAACTCAACCTACCTGAGCCCCCAAATCCCACAGTACAATTAACCCCGCTGTCATCTTCTGCCACTGCATCCTCGCCCGAGCCATCCACCTTCCGCACCATGACGCTGATGGCCAGCCAGGCCTGCCTCGCCTCCGCCGACTCCCCCTGATACTGACTCAGGATCCCCTGTGAAGTGCGTAGCGCGAGCAGCAGCGCCTCCGTCCCCGGGTTGTAAGCATGCAAGCCAACCCCGCCCTCCCGCCTCCGCAAATGCAGCTCGAAACACACCACCATGGCAGCAAAGATAAAATCATGGGTCGTCAACGAGGTCACGAACCAGCGACACCGCGCCAGCACCCCGCCCGGCTGAACCTGCGCGTCGATCGTCGCCTGATGCCGCAGCAGCCGCAGCGCGGCGTCCAGACACACTCCCCTCGACGACGCGGCACCTCGTAGCTCCAAGCGGCGGCCCTCGCCGAGTCCTCGCCGATGCAGAATACACCGCGACTTCTGGTAGAGGATCTCGAGATTATAGCGTAACATCACGAGATGCGGCAGCTCCGTGACCGAGGCGCCGACCTCGCGGAACCGCAGGACCGCCGGCGTCCCCGCGTAGGCGGCATCGAGCTGCTGATCCAGTTGACTTACCTGACTGGGGGATGTGGGGTGTGTCGAGGCGACGTGATCCGCAATGCGGCCGAAGACCTCCGCCAGCCGGCTCTTGGCGATGAGATACAGGACCGGCGTGAATTCGGTCTCTGGGCGGGGTGGCGGGAGACTGGTGGAGGGTGGACCGAAGTCCTCGTCCAGCAGGTTGCGCGGGGGCCGCGTGTCGGCCACCCCGCTGGCGATCATGCGCGGCAGTCCGATCTGGAACGAGAACAGCGCGTCGAGCTGCGCCACGAGCGACCACAGGCGCCGGCGCATTTCGGCCTCGAAGCAGGAGAGTCGTGGGGAGTACCCTGCGCCGTCGCGGTGGAGCCCGGCCCGCATCGCGAGGCGGATGGTCATTCCCATCGGGAGCCAGACTTCGTGCTGTGCGTCTTTGCTTCGGAAGTACTCGGTTTGCGTGTACAGGGCCAGCGCTTCGAGGGTGTATTTGGTTGGGGTGGTGTATTTGGCGGTGACGAGGCAGTAGGCGGCTTGCAGGCGGAAGGTCTCGCATTGGGTTGCGGGGGTGGTGCTGTTGTTATTGTTGTCGATGGGGTCCGGGGTGGTGGAGCCTTCGGTGCGCTGGTGCAGGTGGATCGCGAGGTTCATTATGCTGAAGAGGAGGCTGAGCCATGTGGGGCTGATGGACTGGGGTTCGGTCCAGAAGTGGTCATACTGGGCTTTCGTCAGTGGCTACGGTAAGCACGAGTTGTGGTGGTGGGTGAGAAACCTCGTGCTGGAAGGTAGGCGCGTGGATGATCACTGGCGGGATGAGATTAATTGACTTGCTAGTATATTGGAGCTGAGTAAACTCACGAACACCTGGTTCCATTGAACTAAAGAACCGCGATACTAACCGGTCAACGATGGGTCGTGGCGGGATATGAGCCAGGATCCCCTCCATTCCACCCGGTGGAGACAGCCCCAGTAGCAACGCGGAACCTTGCGGGACGGCATCTGCATCAGACGTAGTGTAAGGTGACTCAGAGTCAACGCACTCCTTAATCTCAGCGATCTGTTCATATTAAGTAAATGGACAAGTGAACAGTGTCAAGACTCTACCAGTACGTGAGTGTAACATACGCTAACCTGAAGTGCAGCCCAGTGCGCACCCGAAACATAGCTCATACCCGTCGGATCCACACGCATGCTTCCCAACGAGCTGGTGATTGCGTCTTGCTCATCTGCATGGCCAATCTGGCTCTCCTGCGCCGTGTGCAGGGGGTTACCCTCGTGGCTCGAGCGCCCACCCTTCTGCAAGACCGTCACAAGCTCCTCGAGTTGCCGAATGCGTTGACTCAAGTGCCGCGCTGACGCAGGAGGGTTGCGACGTGAAGCCGCCAAAGCTGGCCCGGCATAGACACATTCTAGACCACGCTTGACACAACTGCTACATGGTTGGAGACGATCACATCGCAGTCTTGCATAGGTCAGTACCCGGGGCGTTTCGGGAGATCGAGGGTAGTTACTTTTTCTGACGACAAAAGGTACAAGATAGGGCTGTTCTTACTGGAGGCTGCAGCGATGCCATCAGTCTGTAGTTCGGTTGTCGTCCAGGGAAGACCCAGTCACGCTGTGGCTTGTTCGGCGTGAACGATCAATGTGCGGGTGCGGGGTTGTCAGCCGCCGCTTATGTCAGCCCCACACCCTCCATGTTCCACCTGAGGCTTGTTTTGATGCCACTCGATGCCGTTCTCGAATGGCTGTCATATCCGTACCGTAGTCAATGTTCTAATGCGATCAAAAAGACAAACCGGTCACGTTCCCAAGCCCTACTGGATGTTTGCTTCACCCGTGAAACCCAATCCGTTGCGTACTTGAATCATTGCCTAATCCGGGAGATATGCTACCAGCCAGGTTGGCATGTCATCTTTCCCAAGAGACCCCAAGACTCTAGACCAAGCCAAGCGTAGATCCACTGATCCACAGTATATGACCTACAAGCTAGAAGTAGCTCCTGAGTCCTCTCAGAGGATGTGTGCTTCCTCGACGCCAGCTGAGCACCTCTGGACTTCCCGTCCAGGCCTAGCGCCGGCCCGGAGATGCTAGCGCCGGAAGCAGACCCGCCCCGTCGCATCGGGTCCGGACCCATGCTCCGGGGTCGTTGCTCTCGACGCGCATAGTATAAATGCTCAACCCTACCAGGGTACTGTACGTAACCCACTGCACCACCCCTCATTCCCCCAAAACCACGATCCTCATCACAAAAGTCTCCCAGGCAAGACCGAAAAATGACAGCCCTCCGACAAATCTTCCCCCCAACCCCAGCCTTCACCGACCAAACCATCCCCGACCTCACCGGCAAAACCATCATCATCACCGGCGGCACCTCAGGCGTGGGCTACCACGCCGCCAGCCTCCTGTACGCCAAGCACGCGACCGTCTACATCGCCGCGCGCTCCGCCGAGAAGGCCCAGACCGCGATCGCCACCATCCAGTCCGCCCCGGAGTGCACGCACAGCCGGGGCCGGCTCGCCTTCCTCGCATTGGATCTCTCCGAGCTGCGCAGCATCAAACGCAGCGTTGAGGAGTTCCTACGACTAGAAAACCGGCTGGATATTTTGGTGCATAATGCCGGGGTGATGACGCCGCCGGCGGGGAGTAAGACTAGTCTTGTACGTTGGCCCTCGTCCAGATTTTCTTTCTCAACGGTAAGGGTGGTGTACTGATGTGATGGGGGTTGGTGAAGGGCCACGACCTCGAAATGAGCACGAACTGCCTCGGCCCGTTTCTTTTCAACCAGCTCCTCCTTCCGACGTTGCAGCGCACGGCTGCTTCCGCGGAGCCGGGGAGTGTGCGCGTCGTCTGGGTCGCGTCGTTGCTCTCTGCGTTCGTCGCGCATGGGGGCATTGTCTTTGACGAAGAGAGTGGCGCGCCCACGGTGCTCAAGAATGTGATGGGGAATTACATGCAGAGTAAAGTCGGGAATGTGTTTCTGGCCAGTGAGATGGCGAGGCGGGTTGGTGGGGATGGGGTGATGAGCCTGGTTTGTTGCCGTCCTTTCCATTTTCTTTTTCTTCCCGAGTGGGGACACAAAGAAGCTTGTACTGATCAGCACGGTAGAGCGTTAACCCCGGACTCATGAAGACGGAGCTCCAGCGGCATAATTCGCCGGCGCAGGGGAAGATCATGGTTTGTCTTTCTTCCTCGTTCTAAAGTGGTAAAGTGGGATGCGTGCTGACTGTAGCAGGGGATCTTGTTCAAAGGCCCGCGGTACGGGGCGTACAGTGAGCTGTTTGCTGCTCTATCACCGGAGGTCACCCCCGAGAGGAACGGGGCGTTTGTCATCCCCTGGGGTAGATTCGGGACGGTGCCGTGTCATATTGAGAAGGGTTTGGCAAGTGAGAGGGATGGGGGCACGGGGGCGGCGGAGAGGTTCTGGGGGTGGTGTGAGCGGGAGACGGCTGCTTTTCGATGAGGAGCTTGCAGCTATTGATTGGACCTAGTTGGTATACCCTACTTGTATCTTAACTCATTAATGAATGTGTCTGTGTCAGCTACCATTTTCTACCTTTCACTGTATATCTACGTCCTACATAGTATAAGGGAAGGCAAGAAGACTTGGCAATCGTTATCGCCCGATAAGCGCGGCATTTCCACGCATGCATCCGGCTAGCCCCGAAGGCTAACAAGTGGGGCCCCACATGCGGACGGACGGACCACGTTGCATGGAAAATGAGAGAACAAGCATCCTATAGTTAGTAATTTAGACCTGGTGCAAGGCTGCAAGTCCTGTGGGCCGGAACTTGTTGACATATAAGAATCCAGCAAGGCCCACAACAAACCTCCCAGCACCCACATCAAACCTCAGACACTTCAAATCTTCAAATCACCCGCAATGGACACACCAGACTACGAAACCGAAAAGGCCAAGATGCTCCGCGGCGAGCTCTACCGCGCCTTCACTCCGGGCCTGATCACCGCCCGCCACCGCTGCAAAGTCGCGGTGCATGCGTTCAACAACGCCGGGATCGTCTCGCGACGGCGGCAGGTTGAGCTCTGGAGAGCGTAAGTCTTATTTATATACGCACTAGCTTCTTATCGAGAAAATCTGTTGAGTCTCCGAAAAGGATAGTGGAGGACGCCCGCCGCCTCCCACCGCCGGCCCCCACTCCAGAAGAAGATGAGGCGCTCTTCGAGCACGAACCATGGGTGGAAAGCCCCATCCGCATGGACTATGGGTTTAATGTAAGCGTCGGCGCGGGCACGTTCATCAACTTCAACTGCACGATCATCGACACCTGCCGCGTGGTGATCGGGGAGCGGTGTCTGTTTGGCCCGAATGTGAGTCTCTACACGGGACTACATCCGCTGGACGGGGAGGTGCGGAATGGCACGGCCGGGCCGGAGTGGGGCAAGGAGATTCATATCGGCGATGATTGCTGGTTGGCCGGGGATGTGAAGATTCTGGCAGGGGTGACGGTCGGAAAGGGGTCGACGGTTGGGGCGGGGAGTGTCGTTACTAAAGTAAGTTATCTTCGTTTCTTTATGGTGATGGAGGTTCGGTTGCTGATGGCTGTTGTAGGACGTACCGCCGTATTGTGTGGTGGTTGGGAATCCGGCACGGGTTTTGAGGTATCTCAAGGGGAGTCCGCATTATAAGGAGGAAGGAACGTCGGGTTGATGCATTTAGTCGAGGTATAGTATAGAACCAAAGGGTAGAGCCTGGTCTTAGTTAGTATATTGGAAGCTGAGAAGTAGATGTTATCTATTGGTTAGTAGTGGACAGCAAGCGCATAGAGACTAAATCTCTTTCACATATAATATAATATAGTATGATTTTCTGTTCACAATGTAGGTGATTGGTAACATAAAACACAGCAGAAAATAGCACAAGCAGTGTTCAAACAGCATCTGTTCATAGAACTATTAACAGATCAAACGGAGTTTGTCGGTTGGACTGAACACGAGGATCAAAAAATGGGAGACTAAATACGTGCTTTCTTGATCATTTGCTTGAACGCGTAACCTTGTCATCAAGTCCACTCACGATTGACCAGACGGATCGGGCCAGCAACCTTGGCGAAGCTCGAGTGGGTCCGACCCCGCCCATCCGGAGCAGTATGTCCAGGGTTGCATATTGTCTAGGCATTCGAGTCGATACGAAATATCCCGTCTCTCGGCGTCCGGGGGCGAGCGGTAGTATTGAATGACGGGATCGTTCCGACAAGAGACCCATTGCTCGACACATCGAATCCTGGCGCCCCCGCCAGCGTTTTGCACGGCCCTATGAGTCTGCAGGTGCTCCACAAGGACGTGGGAGCTGTCTTTGACGGGAAAGACGAGCCCATACAGCAAAGATTTGGTAGGAAACCCGCTGTGTCGGCCTGGTGGACCCACGATCCAGGTCAGATGGACTCGCGCCGCCCCACCGCTTCGGCAGAGGAGATCTTCAGCTGTAGACAAACATGGAAGTGGACTCACCAAGACGAGAAGACCTTTGTTAAACAACTGCAACTCTTCAGTAACACCAGGGCTTCGCTCCAGAGTAAGTATCACGCGTGAATCTCTCCACAACGAAGAACATACCACAGTTTACTTCGGTAGCTCCTGAACCGGTGTTCACTTTGTGCTTTTGAGTAGATCCAATGAATTCAGAGTTGAAGTTTCTCAGTAATCGGTGATGGATGGAAGTTGTTACACTTAAGAATAAGTTAGGAAGAGAAAGAAGGAACGTAACAGAATTGATAAAGTGTGTGGACTATCGCTTATAAATGGTGGTTGAAGATTTTGGCAGCTTCTGATCACATTCACTGTTAACCCCCTACGGCTGAAGCATCAAGCTACGGTACTTCATTTGTGATACTGTCACTGAGAAGGCAGAAACTAATTTCAAATTATCAAGACACCTAAATTCTCAGGGTAGTAATTGAGAAACAAGGCGGCAGGATCTTCCAATTCAAATGCGCCATTAAAGGTGATTGGTGATACCACTCATCAAATATTATATAGTAGTTTGTAAGTGTATGCTCCCTAAAGACTTAATCTAATTGATAGTATACATTAGACCCTCACATATAGCACAACTGATGTTCATTGCTGGTGACAATAAAGCTTAATCTGTAGAGAATCGATGCATGGATTGGAGCTATGATATCAACTATTGACTATATGAGGCAGGATTCAAGGCTACTTCACAGCGTGTTGCGTAGGAGATAATTCCTCTATATAAGGGACATTCATAATGCTCCCCAGGGCTAATGAGACAGCAATGCACAGAGTGCATAATCGGATGAATAAACATGCATAAGCATACATAAGCATAAGTCTCCACATGGAAAGTCTTCTGTTCGGCTAGACTCTCTCCCTCTTTCTTTCCTGATCTACAGTTCATCTATTCAACAAGCATCGACAAAAGTACTATGTTGGCTAGACTTCATACTCTGAAGTAGTACCAAGCTTGATGGTGAGGTGTACTACAAAGAACGGCAATAATCCGTCCTATTCCCACAACAACTAGCCAGCTATGGAGTCCGACACGTTGCCTCTTCAGCGCAAGAAGAGGCAATACCAACGATCCACGACCGGGTGTATCATGTGCCGCACCCGCAAGAAGAAATGTGACGAGCTGCATCCCATCTGTACTGGCTGCCAGCGCAATGGGTTAATCTGCGAATGGCCCTCCGCGGAGCGACCGCAACGCAAACCGCGCCGGTCACAGCACCACCACCTGTCGCAGATAGGCTATGCTTTGCCGCCGCATATCGAGGCGATGATCACCGTCTTTGCCGTCCCCAATGCCGACATGGCCAGTCGTCTTCTGTCTCACTTCACCGACTACAGCCCTAGATGGCTCTCCACCCGCACAGGACGCCGCCGGTCGGAATTCCTGAACCACCTGATTCCAGCGGCTATGGATAGTCCACTGATTCTGAAGTGTATGTTGACCGTCTCGGCCGCGGACCTGATCAAGTATGATCCCTCCAACGTGGGACTGAAGGGTGCAGCGGTGGAGTACTACGGCCAAGCGCTTGCGAGTCTTCGTGAAGCTATCGCCGATGAAGAGAGATCCGGCAGCAGCCCCTCTGGTAGGATCTGCACCCTGCGTTGATGGCTCGAGGCTAACAAGTCGCAGACTATACCCTCTTAGCTGTATTGCTTATCTGTCTCCACGAGGTCAGCACACCCCCTCAAACCAAGACCGAAGTCTAATACACGGTAGATCCA
The DNA here is from genome assembly GCF_003184785.1 of Aspergillus japonicus CBS 114.51. Classification (NCBI taxonomy): domain Eukaryota; kingdom Fungi; phylum Ascomycota; class Eurotiomycetes; order Eurotiales; family Aspergillaceae; genus Aspergillus; species Aspergillus japonicus. Next base: position 996,769 of record NW_020291642.1, on the reverse strand, counting down.
AAACTTCACCTCTGTGCACCGCCTCCTCCCTCATCTCAACGCAGCAGCCGCCCTTTTTTCGCATAAATTAGACGCCACCACCGCCCCGCCCAACTCGCAGCTCCGCCAACTCCTGTCCGATCTATTCAGCTACTTCTTCGCCCTAACCACCTTCACCCACGGCCCCCATCTCGCCCTCCACCGGGGCTCCTCGATCCTCGAGACCTACCTCACCACCACCCCTCCCTCCCCCAACCCGAACAAAGACCCAAGCCCAGGAACAGGGGCAATCCTCGGCACCGCCCAACAAATCTTCCTGATCATCTTCCGCGCCTCCCACCTCATCCAACTCGCCAAGCAAACCCGCACCCCGCTCACGGCCGCCATGAAGACAAAACTCACCGCCATGGAGCGCCAGCTCCACGCCCTGCAGAACAGAACCCTGCCCCCGTTCAACCAGGGCTACGCCGACGTCGAAGAACAAGGCGACGCCATCATGTCCGAGCTCTACCGGCTGGCGTGTATCCTGTATCTGAAACGAACGATCGACCCTGCCGTCGGCATCAAAAACCACGCGATCCAAGCCATTGTCACGGATTTTATTCGGCTGCTGGAACTGCTCCCGCCCCACCACCCGGTCAACTGTATCCTGTGCTGGCCGCTGGTGGTGGCGGGCTTGTGTACGACGCTGCATGCGCATCAGCGGGTGATCACGACGCGGCTGGGCCAGATCTATGGGGTGTGGACGTCGGATCTGGTGACGATGAGTATGGAGCTTCTGCGGCGGGTGCAGGCGGGTGGGGATGAATTGCATTCCGCGAACGTGGGTGGTTATGGGATGCATGATTTGGAGTTTGCGATGGTTCTTTTGTAGCTTGGGCAGTTGGGGTATTTCTTGGGACTTTTAACTCGATAATCGAATTCTGTGGCGAGAGATGTATTACCAAAGGAGTCCAGACGGCCATCTCTCAGGGTTGTTTTTGTGGTTGCTGGTTCGTCCGGGTTGCAAAGGACTTCTGGGTGAAGTTACAAGCACCGAATACTACGCCTAGCATCATAATATGACTGTATAAAAACCTACGTTTCTTGCATATAGTAAGTCCTCTGACCTCAGATATGTCTGGTTGGAGTGTACAACAATACAAAGATGCGCTATCTACTAGGTAGCACATCTCACATAGAATTTCTCCATTGAATGTATTCGCAACTGATCTAGATATCAAACAGTTCCCAACCTAAGTACACAAATCCGAACACCGCTTTGCATATGCAACTTAAATAAAGAACACCTACCGACCCAGTCAAGAGTACAAAGAATAAGCCTCACAGAGACGAAATCCTACTTAACAAGCATGCACCACAAAGATATAATAGAGATGTACCTCAACACCTCCGCCAGCAGTCATTATCCATTGCAACTGTTAACAATGCCATAATCACACAACCCAGAATTATAAATAAACGTCTACCAACAGAAACCCCTCAAAGCTATCCAGCTAACGTGCAACAGAACACAGACAACACCACTTATAAAATGGCCCGTTCAACCAACCTCCCCACGCTGCACGTTACCACTCCACGCACGCCATCGCCAACCCCAGCATCAGAGCTCGGCCCGCACGAGCCCAGCTACAGCCTAGCAGCCTCCATCCGCAACAAGCTGCGTCTCTCCAACCACACCACTCCGCGCCAGTCAGCCGGCGCAGCAAGCAGCAGCGCAAACGCAGCAGCCCCCTCATCATCCCGAAGCAGCCGAAGCAGCAGAACCAGCGCAAACAGACGGCCCCCGCAGGATATATATAACCCGCCGGCACCGTCCCCCGTCCCCCCTCCTCCCCAGCCGACTCTCCTCGCACCCCTCCATCTCTGCGTGCTCCACCTGGACCGACGGCTCCACCCCCAGACCCAGCCCTAACCCCTCGCCCACCCCCAACCCAGCGACCATGGGCCCCCAAAGCCCCCCGGCACCGGCACCGGCACCCACCGCACCCACCGCACCCACCGCACCCGTCCCCCAACCGCCACCGCACCCCCTCCCCATAGCCCCCACACAACCCCCCCATTTCCTCCCCCTCTTCCCGCTAGGCCCCATCCCCAACGGCGCCCTGCACCACCTAGCCACCTTCCACCACCACCTCACCTGCACCCGCGCCGCCATGGGCACCCCGGACTACCCGATCTTCCTCGCGGACCTGCACGACCTAACCACCGCGCCGCGGGGGATGGACACGGCGCGGTGGTCGCGGGTGTGCGCGGACTGCGCGGCGTACTGGGCGCACGTGCCGATGGTCCACACGCCGCGCCTGGGCCGGTTCTACGATCACCTGGCGGGGGACGTGGACGCGCTGGTGGGCCCCGTCGGCGCGCGCGACAGCATCGAGGATCTGATGGCGCGGGACGCGTACACGGTGGAGGCGCTGCGGGCGCTGTATGTGGCCGACGTGTATGTGCAGGGGTGTCGGGCGGCGAGGCGGCATGGCGTGACGCAGGAGGAGTACGCCGAGGCGTTTCTGGCCGAGGCGCGCAAGGTGTGTGATCTCCGGTGGTTGAAGCGGGCGGCGCGCGTGGTGGAGGCGCGGGAGGATATGAAGGGGTGGGGGTTGGGGTAGTTTCGTCTCTGCAGGGGATGAGTTGGATTTCATAGATTGGTTGAATTGAATTGGATTTATACCAATGGAACTTGATTTTGTAGACTGAATATGTGCACTGAATATGTGCACTGTCATACACTACCTATAAATTCTAACGCTATGCTGCTAATGCTGCTATGCTATGCTGCAACCCTACTACCACTCCACCACCCCCCGGACCGGAACCCTCAACAACCGCAACCCTGACCCTGACCCTGACCCGTGACTCCCCGCCCCCACCGGCGCAGGCAGCCTCCCCCCGCGCACATTCACCTGCAACGCCGCATGCAACAGCCTCGGCTCTCCAAGTCCCGCATCCCGCTCCCGCCGCACCCTGAGAAACTCCTCCCTCCCCACCCCATCCTTCAGGTGCTGATTCAGCCGCCGATGATCCTCCACCGTCCCAAACGGCACCACCGCCCGCCCCGCCGGCGGATAGTCATGTCCCGCCCAGACTTTTGTCTCGGGCGCCATCCCCAGCACGCGTCGCCCGGAGGCCCAGAGACTCTCCGCCGACCCGCCGGGGAAGTCGCATCGCGCGGTGCCGATGTCCGGGTTGAAGAGCGAGTCGCCTGCGAAGATGTTGTCTACCGCCGATCAATGTCAACATATGCGGCAATTTTGAAAACTTAAAACTGGGACAAGGATGTGGACATACCGCCAACCATATACCCCAAATGATCCGGGGTATGGCCCGGCAGATGCAGCGCCACGGCGCCGAGACTCCCAATCTGGAAGCGCTCGTCGTCCTGGAAGAGTTTGTCGAACGCGGTGGTGCGGTATTCCGCTTCCGGGATGCTGTAGCGCTGCGCGAAGAGGGTCTGGACGTGTTGGATGCGCTGGCCGGCGCAGATGGGGACTCTGGACTGGGGGGTTGAGGCAGCGGGTTGGGTTTCGAGGAGCCGGGACTGCAGGTACGCGGCTGCGGTGAGGTGGTCGGCGTGGATGTGGGTTTCCAGGATGTGCGAGATGGTGTAGCCCTCTTGCGCGATGAAGGCGAGCAGGGCATCGGCGGTGCTGGTGCGGATTGTCTGGGTGGTGGGGTCGTAGTCCAGGACCGGGTCGATGATGGCGGCGGTCGAGGTGGTGGGGTCCACGACGAGGTATTGCCAGGTGCTGGTTTGGGGCTCGAAGAGGGCGTGGATGGTTGGCGTGGTGGGGGAGGTGCTGGCGAGGGTTGTGTGGGGCATGGCGGGTTGTTGTGGTGTATGTATCGAAGATGCGGACTGGGGAAGATGAGTGGCTGGGGCTGTTGCTGTTGAAATGAAGCGTTTGCTGAGGGGTAGTATGCGGGTTGAACTGGCTGAGGGGAAGGCAGTATACGGCAATGGATGCACCCGAGTGACGATCGCCCTTTGTGCTGGCTGGTGCAGAGTGCGACTAATGAGTCGAGGTCTGACAGATAATATAAAATTCATATTGATGGTCAATGGCGTTATATCCCCTTGAAGACTTCGACACAATCCACGCAGTAGATGGGTGCTTAAGTATGCTCGGCGAGGTGGACGGCCTGACGTCAATCGGCGATGGAAGTGTAATCGGCGACCCGCTGACCTCCCCGGTGGGCCCTGCCCGGCTTCTCCACTTCCCCGAACTTCGAACATTCCCTAGGTTTTCTAAGCACCGGGCAGTCAGTTGCCCGAGAGTTTTATCAAGGTTGAAAGTGTAGATGACTGACTCCGCGTAGTAACGCCATTTCCATGGCCCGAGTGGCGAATGGCGACATGTCTCCGCCAGTGTTCAGTGACATGTTTCCAGGGCAAAGTTCAATTCAACATCATTCCGTGATCATACAGTTTTAGTCTCATTTCTATCAGACTCAAAGAACTATTAGATAATATAATTCTTAATCTATTTTGAAAGGCTATTAACAATTCTAATTTGATACTGGTCAACAGTATCCCACTAAGCTTCCTAATCTATAACCCCACGAAGACAATTCGAAGCAGATCAAATACTATGATCATGCGTTACATCAACTATATAGCTTGTGTATTGAGGAGCCCAGTTCTGCGATAACTTCATCCATGTTACAGGAGAGAAAACCCACAGAGAACACAAACACTCATCAAGTGAGGAGGAGGGTGGTGCAGATGCAGAAAGTTATGACTAGAGTAGGAATCAAACCCGTGCCACTTGGGTGACTAGGAGTACTGTTCGTAAGAGTGTATGTCTGTAATACTGATCTGATCTGAGCAGAGACATCACACACATACAGCCCTGGAAACCTCCCTACTACGTGGAAGTGTATGGGGCCCCACTTGGCCCATTCGGGCAATATTCGAGCGCGTTTATGCCTAGATGGGCCAAGTGCCATCTTCAAGTCGAATCCATGCATCAAAAGCCCCACCCGTGACACTATGAAAGTCGTCAGATCTCAGCATGTCCATAGTACATCCGGAATCTTGAAGACTTGATCTGACTCCTAATTTGGTACCTGCGGGCGATAATCTCGCCGTTAGGATATGTTTCACACAGGTTGCATCCCCACTGAAGTATGAGCCTGTGGCCGGCCACTTCCCCGATCGGGCAATAATCGAACGCACCTCGTACTGATGGCCTATAGTTGGATTAGGCTATAATTGAGGACATCCTGGATGTGCCGTCAGCCCTTGGCGGTTGCCTGGCTCGCTAGCCTTAGAACAGTATCTATTGAGCGCACCTGTATTCAACGAGGCGCGCAGCCCTCGCAAGCATGCATGTCTTCAATATCCTACGGAAGTATAAAGCAGTCGACTGTCCCCGTCCCAAGTCTTCCTAGATACTGCCATTGCCATCTCCTCTCCCACAAGTCTCTTACCTTGATTATCACCTCCAGAAAATCATGCAATTCTTCCAACTCCTGATTATCCTTGCCGCTGGCGCTGCTCTGCCCGCCAGCGCAGCAAGCTGCCCTCCCTTCCCCTCCTCGGTGATTGCGTTCTCAGCCGGCTTCCAACAGCCCAACCCGCCTCGGATCAAGGCAGAGTACCAGACCAACTTCATTCAACACAAGTGGTAAGCGAGCGACCAACAGAGAGGTCCCAGCCCCTCGTCGACCACCACACTGAACAAGTGTTAGGAACCAGAACCTATCCCACATCACAACCGGGTTCATCAACAACTCGCCCTCGCAGAATTTCGTCCGGGCCGACGAAGCATACGACGGGAATTTGGCCTCGTCGCTGTTCAACTACGCCAACACGACCGACGATGGTCTGGTCGACAACATCCTGACCACCTATGACCACGACTCCACCAAACCCACGGTGTGGCAGGGATTCGTCAACTCGAACTTCCCCCTGTTCCCCGAGGACATCCTGATCACCTATGGTGCGGTGTTTGGCGGACTGGTCCGGCGGCGGTTCAACGAGGACTTGGTGGCTGCTGTAAGTGGGCCTGCCCTTCTTGGGTTTTGCTTGAACACATCCACACACACACACAAGGAGAGCAAGAAAAGCTGACAGATGTGGCCGCATCAGTGGGATATCATGTACCAGGGGGCTATCCCTGTGACGGTGTACGTGGACCGCTGCAACATCATGGTTGGATATGACTATTTCTCGCCGGGGTTGCGGACCAGAGTGATTACCGAATACTTTAACGTGGAGGTCTGAATGCAAGCGCCTCTAAAGCGGTGGTCTGGTTCATTGTCCTTGTGCTCCCTACCGGGATTCTATGTACATCCGATAATACCCTGTTGGCCAGGCTAGAGGTGTACGGTGTTTACTGTACGATGGCTGGCTGGCAGTATTCGATTTCATTTCCTATGGAATTATCTATCTGATATTAGAATTAGAGTATGCCCAAGGAACAGAAGATTCGGGACATGAAACTGCCAGTAGTCAACCGAATGTATGAGCCATACGAGTCTTGGCACTCACTACTCAGCCCCCGGGGCCCCACTGCAGCCAAGGGGTAAGTCACGTAAAAGGGCCAGCCAAACCCAACCCCAGAGTAGAACTTGGCCGCCACTCTTGGAGTTAACTCCTAGGCCAACTGGAGGCTCGAAGTCATGGCCGAACAGACATGCTCACGACCCACCAATAATATCACCAGACGCCCGGTGGGACCGCTGGACAAACGCAAAATCACCACGCGCTGCCAGCCATGTGCGACTCGACGGGTCAAGGTTCGCGCAGCCATTTTCTCCCCGGATCAAGTGAGATAGAGACAAACTTATAGGACGGTCAAAACAGTGTGCCGGGGGCCGTCCATGCGATCGATGCCTGCGGCTGCAGAAACCCTGTGTGCCACAGCCGCAGCCACAGCCGCCGCTCACGCAAGTCCCAGTAAGGTTCGTCTATACTTGCTCGAACGCGGCCCATCCCAGCGTGCCATCCCAAGTGCCTCGGCCCGATGGCAGTATCTATCTGGACCATTTCGCGTCCTTCCTGCAGCGGTGCCGCTTCAGCGACGCATTCGCGGCCGCACATGCAGATATCATCGGGGTCATCGGCCGATACCCGTTGCTCCGGCACATCACGATGGCGATCGGGGCGCTGGAGGCGGGGCGCAAGGGCGCGATCCGGTCCTTCGGCGCGCAGGAGTCGCCGCTCCAGATCGCGTTCCGAGCCTGCGGGCGATCGATCCGCGGTCTGCGCGCGACCACCGTCTCGACCGGGGACCAGGTCTATCGCGAGGATGTGGTGTGGTGCACCTTTCTCCACGGGCTGTTTGAGGTATGCTACTGTTATTGTTGCTATTGTTGTTGTTGTTGTTGTTGTTGCTGTTGCTGCTGCGCGACCAAATCCGGGCGATGCATGAACTAATTAGGGCACGCACGCAGCTGATGGCCGAGAGCTCGGGCGACTCGTTCGCACCGCACGTGGTGTTCGGGACGTCTTGCGTGCTTGCGCTGCTGGAGCCCACCACAAGCCCGCTCTCGCCGGCCACGAAGAGCCTGATTGATGCGCTCGGGATCCTCGAGAGCCACCGAGCCATCCTCTACGGCGACACTGCCACCCTGGATCCAGCCAGATTTGCCATCCACCAATCCCCACCCCAGCCGATCCGGCCAGACCCTCCAGACCCTGGGCGGGCGATCCTCAAGCTCATGGTCCAGACGACGAACTTCGCGAAACGGCAAGTCCCACCCAGACACCTAGTTTTCTGAACGCCCCTAACGCTCGCCCCGTCATGCCGGATAGACTATTCGACGAGATCGAGGCCATCGATCCGGACCGCAGACCCTCAGAGCCAAGATTAGACGCCCGCGCCCGCGCCGGGCTCGCGATCCGAGAAGCGCTTCTGAATGGGCGAGACGAAGCAACGACAAGCTTGCGGAGACCGCGTCCGATCGAGCCTTCCACACAGTTAGCCGTCGTCCTCAACCACGCTCTGGAGCTCTACCACTGCATGAACTTCACCTTCTACCCCTGCTGGTCGACGAGGACCGTCCCCCGGCTGACGCAGAGGGAAGTCGACGCGAACGTCGCGGCAATCCTGCATCGGTCGGGGTGGCTTCTCGCGGATACGGACATCCCGGCGGTGCTCCTGCTCTTCCCGGTGCGGATGGCCGGAGCCCATGCTTCCGGGCAACACGCCCGGGAGAGGGTGTTGGATACGATCCGCATGATCCGGCAGAAGGGCTTCGTCGTTGCGGATAGGATTGAGGTGGATTTGCATGAGGTTTGGGCGTATGAGGAGGGGGCGGGAGAGCTATAAACTAAGACAAGTATAAACTAATACAGGTATAAACTAAGACAAATAATATAATTAGTAGTTCCCGTAGACAAAACCTTCTAATACTACTTGATAGAGTTGATTTTAGCTATGGGTTAAGCTTTTGACATGAAATACAGCTTAAAAAGCTATGAATAAACATAAAAATAAAGAACAATCTAAGCAGGTTACAGCTTATATATAAAACAATTGTTAATGAAAACAGCAAAGTTAATAAAGCCACATCCTACCGCCCAAACAGCATCCCGCAAAAACAATCACCGAATCCTCGCTGCAGGTGCGCCCCGCCCCACCCACAACCCGGACCAGCCAGGGAATGGAATTTTCTTGTACTGTTAGTCTGTTGCACAAGGTTGCACCCCACAAGATCCAATGCGATCATCCCATGTGGCTCAACCCCCCCCCCCCCCCCAAAAAAGTTATTTTTGGGAATAAGGTTATCTCTAAATCCCCCCCAACATGGCAGGTGCACGGCTAAACGTTCAGGAGGTATGGGAATTTAGCGAAAGTGTATATTTACTTTTAAAAACATCCGGAGAGGTCAAAAGTTGGACAAAAAACTTCCCGGGGCAGTAACATTTTCGTCTGAAGGAAAAGCAGTGCTGGCATTTGGTGCAACCGGTCAGATGAATTGGGCAAGACTGCTCCGGCCAGCTTCCGGTTTCTCCCGATGGTGGGCTTCTTCTTTCGGTCAGCCCGGGGATTTCCCGTTAGTCAAGGTAACGCGTAGCGACACACTTCGTTGGTACTGTTACTTGAAAAATTCGCGAATTGGAGATGCAAAGGAGAGGAAATAGATTAGAGAATTGGTATTGAATTAAAACCTGACTCCAAGTCAAACTTGACCGCTATGCTCCAAATCGCCGAACTAGCATACACACAATAAATGACCCCATAGTAAGAAAGCAACAAAAAAAAAAGAAAAAAAAAAAAAAAAAAAAAAA